>NC_088220.1:14378522-14505031 GCF_036934945.1 Oncorhynchus masou masou | reverse complement strand
GGCTATTTAAGTCGGTAGACCGTCTGCTCTTTGTGTGTTTGGCTATTTATGTTGGGAGGCCGTCTGCTCTTCGTGTGTTTGGCTATTTAAGTCGGTAGGCCGTATGCTCTTCATGTGTTTGGCTATTTAAGTCGGTAGGCCACCTGCTCTTCATGTGTTTGGCTATTTAAGTCGGTAGGCCGCCTGCTCTTCATGTGTTTGGCTATTTAAGTCGGTAGGCCACCTGCTCTTCATGTGTCTGGCTATTTAAGTCGGTAGGCCGTCTGCTCTTTGTGTGTTTGGCTATTTAAGTCGGTAGGCCGTCTGCTCTTCGTGTGTTTGGCTATTTAAGTCGGTAGGCCGTCTGCTCTTCATGTGTTTGGCTATTTAAGTCGGTAGGCCGTCTGCTCTTTGTGTGTTTGGCTATTTATGTTGGGAGGCCGTCTGCTCTTCGTGTGTTTGGCTATTTAAGTCGGTAGGCCGTCTGCTCTTCATGTGTTTGGCTATTTAAGTCGGTAGGCCACCTGCTCTTCATGTGTTTGGCTATTTAAGTCGGTGTTTGGCTAGTCGGTAGGCCTGCTCTTCGTGTGTTTGGCTATTTAAGCGCCTGCTCTTCATGTGTTTGGCTATTTAAGTCGGTAGGCCGTCTGCTCTTCATGTGTTTGGCTATTTAAGTCGGTAGGCCGTCTGCTCTTCATGTGTTTGGCTATTTAAGTCGGTAGGCCACCTGCTCTTCATGTGTTTGGCTATTTAAGTCGGTAGGCCACCTGCTCTTCATGTGTTTGGCAATTTAAGTCGGTAGGCCGTCTGCTCTTTGTGTGTTTGGCTATTTAAGTTGGTAGGCCGTCTGCTCTTCGTGTGTTTGGCTATTTAAGTCGGTAGGCCGTCTGCTCTTCATGTGTTTGGCTATTTAAGTCGGTAGGCCGTCTGCTCTTTGTGTGTTTGGCTATTTATGTTGGGAAGCCGTCTGCTCTTCGTGTGTTTGGCTATTTAAGTCGGTAGGCCGTCTGCTCTTCATGTGTTTGGCTATTTAAGTCGGTAGGCCACCTGCTCTTCATGTGTTTGGCTATTTAAGTCGGTAGGCCGTCTGCTCTTCATGTGTTTGGCTATTTAAGTCGGTAGGCCGTCTGCTCTTCATGTGTTTGGCTATTTAAGTCGGTAGGCTGTCTGCTCTTCATGTGTTTGGCTATTTAAGTCAGTAGGCCACCTGCTCTTCATGTGTTTGGCTATTTAAGTCGGTAGGCCACCTGCTCTTCATGTGTTTGGCTATTTAAGTCGGTAGGCCGTCTGCTCTTCGTGTGTTTGGCTATTTAAGTCGGTAGGCCGTCTGCTCTTCGTGTGTTTGGCTATTTAAGTCGGTAGGCCGTCTGCTCTTTGTGTGTTTGGCTATTTAAGTCGGTAGGCCGTCTGCTCTTCGTGTGTTTGGCTATTTAAGTCGGTAGGCCGTCTGCTCTTCGTGTGTTTGGCTATTTAAGTCGGTAGGCCGTCTGCTCTCCGTGTGTTTGGCTATTTAAGTCGGTAGGCCGTCTGCTCTTCGTGTGTTTGGCTATTTAAGTCGGTAGGCCGTCTGCTCTTCGTGTGTTTGGCTATTTAAGTCGGTAGGCCGTCTGCTCTTCGTGTGTTTGGCTATTTAAGTCGGTAGGCCGTCTGCTCTTCATGTGTTTGGCTATTTAAGTCGGTAGGCCGTCTGCTCTTCATGTGTTTGGCTATTTAAGTCAGTAGGCCACCTGCCCTTCATGTATTTGGCTATTTATGTTGGGAGGCCGTCTGCTCTTCGTGCGTTTGGCTATTTAAGTCGGTAGGCCACCTGCTCTTCATGTGTTTGGCTATTTATGTTGGGAGGCCGTCTGCTCTTCATGTGTTTGGCTATTTAAGTTGGGAGGCCGTCTGCTCTTCGTGCGTTTGGCTATTTAAGTTGGTAGGCCACCTGCTCTTCATGTGTTTGGCTATTTAAGTTGGGAGGCCGTCTGCTCTTCGTGCGTTTGGCTATTTAAGTCGGTAGGCCACCTGCTCTTCATGTGTTTGGCTATTTAAGTCGGTAGGCCGTCTGCTCTTCATGTGTTTGGCTATTTAAGTTGGGAGGCCGTCTGCTCTTCATGTGTTTGGCTATTTAAGTCGGTAGGCTGTCTGCTCTTCGTGCGGGCCTGTTTATTCCCACTTTATGTGTGGTAGTGCGACCTTGGTTTGGTTCCTGTTTTGGTCATTTGTTTTATGACGCTCAGTTTCGTTTTATATACGATTTTGCCTGGTGCTGCATAAAGAGCTATCCAGAACTTTCTGCCTCCTGCACCTGACTCCTCCCCCCGGCATCCCTCCTTTCTTTTTCTCATCCATCCATCCATCCTTCAGTCTCTCTTACTGACTGTCACTGTCACTCGCTACCCTCCCCGTTTCCTGTAGAGCTGTTCTCTTCACTCTCTCCATGTCTCTCCATCTCACTCTCTCTTCACTCTCCATCTCTCTCTCTCTTCACTCTCCATCTCTCTCTCTTCACTCTCTCCATCTCTCTCTTCACTCTCTCCATCTCTCTCTCTTCACTCTCTCCACTCTCTTCACTCTCTTCACTCTCTCCATCTCTCTCTCCCTCTCTCTCTTCTCTCCCTCTCTCTCTTCACTCTCTCCATCTATTTCACTCTCTCCATCTCTTTCACTCTCTCCATCTCTTTCACTCTCTCCATCTCTTTCACTCTCTCCATCGCTTTCACACTCTCCATCTCTTTCACTCTCTCCATCTCTTTACTCTCTCTTCACTCTCTTCACTCTCTCCATCTCTCTCTCTCTTCACTCTCTCCCTCTCTCTCTTCACCCTTTCCCTCTCTCTCTTCACCCTCTCTCTCTTCACCCTCTCTCCATCTCTTTCTCTCTCTCCATCTCTTTCTCTCTCTCCATCTCTTTCTCTCTCTCCATCTCTTTCTCTCTCTCCATCTCTTTCTCTCTCTCCATCTCTCTCTCTCGCTCCATCTCTCTCTCTCTCTCCACTCTCTTTCTCTTGCTCCATCTCTCTCTCTTCACTCTCTTTCTCTCTCTCCATCTCTCTCTCTTCACTCTCTCTCTCCACTCTCTCTCTCTCCATCTGTTTCTCTCTTCTCTCTCTCTCTCTTCTCTCTCTCTCTCTCTTCACTCTCTTTCACTCTCTCACTCTCTCTTCACTCTCTCGCTCTCTTCACTCTCTCTCTATTCACTCTCTCCATCTCTCTCTCTCTTCACTCTCTCCCTCTCTCTCTTCACCCTTTCACTCTCTCCATTTCTTTCTCTCTCTCCATCTCTTTCTCTCTCTCCATCTCTTTCTCTCTCTCTCCATCTCTTTCTCTCTCCATCTCTTTCTCTCTCTCATCTCGTTCTCTCTCCATCTCTTTCTCTCTCCATCTCTCTCTCTCTTCATCTCTCTCTTTCTCTCTCTCTCTCTCCACTCTCTCTCTTCTCTCTCTCTCTCTCCACTCTCTCTCTCTTCACTCTCTCTCTCTTCACTCTCTCTCTTTCCGCTCTCTCTCTCTCTTCACTCTCTCTCTTCACTCTCTCTCTCTCTTCACTCTCTCTCTTCACTCTCTCTCTCTCTTCACTCTCTCTCTTCACACTCTCTCTCTCTTCATTCTCTCTCTCATTCTCTCTCTCACTCTCTCTCTCTTCACTCTCTCCCTCTCTCTCTTCACTCTCTCCATCTCTTCACTCTCTCCATATATTTCTCTCCCTCTCTCTTCACTCTCTCTTCACTCTCTCTTCACTCTCTCTTCACTCTCTCTTCACTCTCTCTTCACTCTCTCTCCACTCTCTCTTCACTCTCTCTCCACTCTCTCTTCACTCTCTCTCCACTCTCTCTTCACCTCTCTCTTCCACTCTCTCTTCCACTCTCTCTCCACTCTCTCTTCCACTCTCTCTTCACTCTCTCATCTCTCTCTCTCTCTTCACTCTCTCATCTCTCTCTCTCTTCACTCTCTCCATCTCTCTCTCTCACTTCACTCTCTCCATCTCTCTCTCTCTCTTCACTCTCTCCATCTCTCTCTCTCTCTTCACTCTCTCCATCTCTCTCTCCAACTCTCTCCATCTCTCTCTCTCTCTTCACTCTCTCTCTCTTCACTCTCTCTCTCTTCACTCTCTCCATCTCTCTCTTCACTCTCTCCATCTCTCTCTCTCTCTTCACTCTCTCCATCTCTCTCTCTCTTCACTCTCTCCATCTCTCTCTCTCTTCACTCTCTCCATCTCTCTCTCTCTTCACTCTCTCCATCTCTCTCTCTCTTCACTCTCTCCATCTCTCTCTCTCTCTCCATCTCTCTCCCTCTCTCTCCATCTCTCTCCCTCTCTCTCTCACATCTCTCTCCCTCTCTCTCTCTCATCTCTCTCTCTCTCGTCACTTTCTCCATCTCTCTCTCTCTCTCTCCATCTCTCCATCTCTCTCTCTCCATCTCTCTTCATCTCTCTCTCTCTCCATCTCTCTTCATCTCTTTCTCTCTCTCCATCTCTCTTCATCTCTCTCTTCATTCTCTCCCTCTCTCTCTTCACTCTCTCCATCTCTCTCATCTCTCTTTCTCTCCCTCTCAACACCTCTCTCTTTTTCTATTTATCTCTGTTTCTCTCCCTCTCAGAACCCGCCTCCCGCCCGCCCTCTCTTTCTTACCTTTCTTTTATTTGTCTTCCAAAACTCTTTGTTTGTGATCTTCTGTCTCACAATCTCAGGGCATTCCTTCACCACGTCTTTATCCAGTTCTTCCTCTCCTCTGCTGTCTCGTTCCCGTGCTCCTCTGGGTCCAGTGACAGTGATTGGTCCTTAAGCCTGCGTATTTATATGGATTAATCTCAATGTTTTCCACATAAGCCACTACATCACTGTCAGTCACAATGTATGCCTGTCTGGTGTGTGGGAATGAGTGTTTGTACGCTGTCTCTCTCTGTCACTGAAATCTCTTCTGCGCTTCTGCCCTCCTCTCCCCTCCCCTCTCAGTCTTTCACACCCTCCCCCACCACCTTCCCCCTTCTTATGTTATCTTTCTTGCTCTCTGTGTGTGTGTGTGTGTGTGTGTGTGTGTGTGTGTGTGTGTGTGTGTGTGTGTGTGTGTGTGTGTGTGTGTGTGTGTGTGTGTGTGTGTGTGTGTGTGTGTGTGTGTGTGTGTGTGTGTGTGTGTGTGTGTGTGTGTGTGTGTGTGTGTGTGTGTGTGTGTGTGTGTGTGTGTGTGTGTGTGTGTGTGTGTATATATAGACAGGTGTTTGCATGGGATGGAAAACCAGACAGAGCCAGAGGTGAGTTGAATAATTAGACACAGACAGTTTTGCCTGAAGAGAGACTGATGATCACACACAAACATTAAGACATTCAGACAACTTTGACATCTATCTATCCATTCCATTGTAGTTCAGGTTTAATGCCCCAGGTGCATTCTGAACAATAGTAGGATTGCATAGTGGAAAAGGTATCAGAATGTCTTACAAACACAGTGGTGCAATTTGAGGACATGTGGTGGAGAGTGATGTGGGTGCTAGAGATGTGGGTCTGGGTAGAGGAGATGTTGTATTGGGTCTGGGTAGAGGAGATGTTGTATTGGGTCTGGGTAGAGGTGATGTTGTATTGAGTCTGGGTAGAGGTGATGTTGTATTGAGTCTGGGTAGAGGTGATGTTGTGGTGGTTCTGGGTAGAGGTGATGTTGTGGTGGTTCTGGGTAGAGGTGATGTTGTATTGAGTCTGGGTAGAGGTGATGTTGTGGTGGTTCTGGGTAGAGGTGATGTTGTATTGAGTCTGGGTAGAGGTGATGTTGTGGTGGTTCTGGGTAGAGGTGATGTTGTATTGGGTCTGGGTAGAGGTGATGTTGTGGTGGTTCTGGGCAGAGGTGATGTTGTGGTGGTTCTGGGTAGAGGTGATGTTGTATTGGGTCTGGGCAGAGGTGATGTTGTGGTGGGTCTTGGCAGGGATGATTTTGTGTGTTTTGGGGAGCATTGACAGTGATGAGGGGTGGTCGTTTGACCGCGGACCCATAGCGGATACAGGCAATGAGGCAGTGATCGCTGAGATCCTGATTGAAAACAGCAGAGGTGTATTTGGAGGGTAAGTTGGGAAGGATAATGTCTATGAGGGTGCCCATGTTTACGGTTTAGGGTTGTACCTGGTGGGTTCCTTGACGATTTGTGTGAGATTGAGGGCATCTAGCTTAGATTGTAGGTCTGCCGGGGTGTTAAGCATATCCCAATTTAGGTCACCTAACAGAACGAACTCTGAAGCTAGATGGGGGTCGATCAATTCACAAATGGTCCAGGGCACAGCTGGGAGCGGAGGGGGGTCGATAGCAGGCGGCAACAGTGAGAGACATTTCTGGAGAGGTTAATTTTTAAAATTAGATGTTCAAACTGTTTGGGTTTTGACCTGGAGAGTATGACAGAACTTTGCAGGCTATCTCTGCAGTAGATTGCAACTCCTCCCCCTTTGGCAGTTCTATCTTGACAGAAAATGTTGTAGTTGGGTAAGGAAATCTCAGAATTGTTGGTGGCCTTCCTAAGCCAGAATTCAGACACGGCAAGGACATCAGGGTTGGCAGAGGGTGCTAAAGCAGTGAGTAAAACAAACTTAGGGAGGAGGCTTCTGATGTTGACATGCATAAAACCAAGGCTTTTTCGATCACAGAAGTCAACAAATGAGGGTTCCTGGGGACACACAGGGCCTGGGTTTACCTCCTTACTTGACCCCTTGACTTTTTCCATGTTTTACATTACAGCCGTATTCTAAAATGGAATAAATAATTGTTTTCACTCATCAATATACACACAATATCCCATAATGTCAAAGTAAAACGATCAGGCCAAAAAGTTCAATTTTGGTTTAATCAGACCAGAGAATCTTGTTTCTCATGGTCTGGGAGTCTTTAGGTGCCTTTAGGCAAACTCCAAGTGGGCTGTCATGTGCCTTTTACTGAGGAGTGGCTTCCGTCTGGCCACTACTATAAAGGCCTGATTGGTGGAGTGCTGCAGAAATGTCCAAAAACCTGTTTTCGTTTTGTCATTATGGGGTATTGTGTGTAGATTGATTATTTTTTATTTCATCCATTTTAGAATAAGGCTGTAACATAACAATATGTGGAAAAAGACAAGTGGTCTGAATATTTTCCATTTGCACTGTACACACTGCATTGACTGTCTCAAGGTATATTTCTTACCAACAATAGCTCACCATCCATCCATTCATTACCACCATTCATCCCTTCATCCCTCCCTCCCTCCCCCTCCCTACCTCCCTCCCTCCCTCCCTCCATCTATTCTTTACCACCAGCCATCCCTTCCTCAGTCCTTCCATCTCCTCCATCCATCCATCCATTCATTACCACCAGGCATCCCCCCTCCCCTCCATCCATCCCTCCCTCTCTCCATCTCCACCATCCATCTCCTCCATCCATTCATTCATCAATCCATCCATCCCTCCATCTCCTCCATCCCTCCATCCATTCATTCATCAATCCCTCCATCTCCTCCATCCATCCATCTCTCCATCCATCCCTCCCTCCATCCATCCATCTATTCATTACCATGAGCAATCACTCCATACATCCACCCCTCCATCTTTTCATATTCTCCAGCCATCTCTCCCTCCATCTCTACCATCCATCACCTCCATCTCCTCCATCCCTCCCTCCATCTCCTCCATCGCTCCCTCCATCTCTACCATCCATCACCTCCATCTCCTCCATCCCTCCCTCCATCTCCTCCATCTCCTCCCTCTCTCCATCTCCTCCATCCATCACCTCCATCTCCTCCATCCCTCCACCCATCACCTACATCCCTCCATCTCCTCTATACATCAATCCTTCCCCTCATTCCATCTCCTCTATCCCACCCTCCCTCCATCTCCTCCTTCTCCTCGTTCTCTCCCTCTCTCCCTCCATATTCTCCATCCATCATCCCCTCATTTCATTTTGTGCTGCTTGTCAAGAATAATATAATGCTCCTCTATTCCTCCTTTTCTCTCTGTCTCTCTCTGTCTCTCTCTCTGTCTTTCCTTATTTCCATCTACCTCCCCCTCCACCCGCTGCTTTCCCCTCCGTCTTAGTTCAGTTCAGAACGACACTTTTCTGATATCACCATGAAGCATAGATCAATAACCCCACGGCAGGCTGAAACATAGATCAATAACCCCACTGCAGGCTGAAATATAGATACATAACCCCACGGCAGGCTGAAACATAGATCAATAACCCCACTGCAGGCTGAAACATAGATCATATGTTATGTAGATCATAGATCACGGCCCCAGCCTCCAGTCCCATCTCTAGCCCCATTCCCAGCCCCAGCCTCCAGTCCCATCTCCAGCCCCAGCTTCAGCCCTATATCTTTCCCCAGCCCCGGTTTCAGCTTCCACCCCCTTCTCAAGCCCTAAGCACAGCCCCAGCCTCCAGTCCCATCTCTAGCCCCAGCCACCACCTCAGTCCTATCTCAGCCTAAGCCCCGCCTCAATTCTAGCCCCAGCCACGTCCACAGCATCCAGTCCCAGCTCAAACCCCAGCCACAGCCCCAGCATCCAGTCCAAGCTCTAACCACAGCATCCAGTCCCAGCTCTAACCCCAGCATCCAGTCCCAGCTCTAACCCCAGCATCCAGTCCCAGCTCTAACCCCAGCATCCAGTCCCAGCTCTAACCCCAGCCACAGCCCCAGCATCCAGTCCCAGCTCTAACCCCAGCATCCAGTCCCAGCTCTAGCCCCAGCATCCAGTCCCAGCTCTAACCCCAGCCACAGCCCCAGCATCCAGTCCCAGCTCTAACCACAGCATCCAGTCCCAGCTCTAACCCCAGCCACGGCCCCAGCATCCAGTCCCAGCTCTAACCCCAGCATCCAGTCCCAGCTCTAACCCCAGCATCCAGTCCCAGCTCTAACCCCAGCATCCAGTCCCAGCTCTAACCCCAGCATCCAGTCCCAGCTCTAACCCCAGCCACAGCCCCAGCATCCAGTCCCAGCTCTAACCCCAGCATCCAGTCCCAGCTCTAACCCCAGCCACAGCCCCAGCATCCAGTCCCAGCTCTAACCCCAGCATCCAGTCCCAGCTCTAGCCCCAGCATCCAGTCCCAGCTCTAACCCCAGCATCCAGTCCCAGCTCTAACCCCAGCATCCAGTCCCAGCTCTAACCCCAGCATCAGTCCCAGCTCTAACCCCAGCATCCAGTCCCAGCTCTAACCCCAGCCCAGCCCCAGCATCCAGTCCCAGCTCTAACCCCAGCATCCAGTCCCAGCTCTAGCCCCAGCATCCAGTCCCAGCTCTAGCCCCAGCATCCAGTCCCAGCTCTAGCCCCAGCATCCAGTCCCAGCTCTAACCCCAGCCTCCAGTCCCAGCTCTAACCCCAGCATCCAGTCCCAGCTCTAACCCCAGCCACAGCCCCAGCATCCAGTCCCAGCTCAAACCCCAGCATCCAGTCCCAGCTCTAACCCCAGCCACAGCCCCAGCATCCAGTCCCAGCTCTAACCCCAGCATCCAGTCCCAGCTCTAGCCCCAGCATCCAGTCCCAGCTCTAACCCCAGCCTCCAGTCCCAGCTCTAACCCCAGCCTTCAGACCCATCTCTAGCCTCAGCCAGTGCCCCAGCCTTCAGCCCCATCTCGAGCCTCAGCCAGTGCCCCAGCCTTCAGCCCCATCTCGAGCCTCAGCCACGGCCTCAGCCTTCAGACAAATTTCTAGTCCCGGTGTCGCAGCCTTGCTCATTCTCTGCCAGGCGTCGGCCGGTGTCCATTTTGCTATTTTAATAGGATCCCCATTAGCTGTTGCAAAAGCAGCAGCTACTCTTCCTGGGGTCCACACAAAACATAAAACATTACATAATACTGAACATTAATAGGCAAGAACAGCTCAAGAAAAGAACTACATCAATTAAAAAATTGCACACGTAGCCCACATACATTTGAAGTCAGAAGTTTACATACACTTAGGTTGGAGTCATTAAAACCCGTTTTTCAACCACTCCTTAAATTTATTGTTAACAAACTATACTTTTGGCAAGTCGGTTAGGACATCTACTTTGTGTATGAAACAAGTGATTTTTCTAAAAATGATTGACTGACAGATTATTTCACGATAATTAACTGTATCACAATTCCAGTGGATCAGAAGTTTAAATACACTAAGTTGACTGTACCTTTAAACAGCTTGGAAAATTCCAGAAAAATATGTCATGGCTTTAGAAGCTTCTGATAGGCTAACTGACATCATTTGAGTCCATTGGAGATGTACCTGTGGATGTAATTCAAGGTCGACCTTCAAACTCAGTGCCTCTGCTTGACATCATGGGAAAATCAAAAGAAATCAAGACCTCAGGAAAAAAATGGTAGGCCTCCACAATACTTTTTCATCCTTGGGAGCAATTTCCAAACGCCTGAAGGTACCACGTTCATCTGTATAAACACCATGGGACCACGCAGCCGTCAAACCGCTCAGGAAGGAGACACATTCTGTATCCTAGAGATGAACATACTTTGGTGCGAAAAGTGTAAATCAATCCCAGAACAACAGCAAAGGACCTTGTGAAGATGCTGGAGGAAACAGGTACAAAAGTATCTATATCCACAGTAAAACAAGTCCTATATCAACATAACCTGAAAGGCCGCTCAGCAAGGATGAAACCACTGCTCCAAAACCGCCATAAAAAAGCCAGACTAGGGTTTGCAACTGCACATGGGAACAAAGATCGTACTTTTTGGAGAAATATCCTCTGGTCTGATGAAACAAAAAAATAACTATTTGGCCATAGTGACCATTGTTATGTTTGGAGGAAAAAGGGGGGGGGCTGCAAGCCGAAGAACATCATCCCAACTGTGAAGCATGGGGGTGGCAGCATCATATCGTGGGGGTGCTTTGCTGCAGGAGGGACTGGTGCACTTCATAAAATAGATGGCATCATGAGGAGGAAACTTTTTGTGGATATATTGAAGCAACATCTCAAGACATCAGTCAGGAAGTTAGGTTGGTCACAAATGGCTCTTCCAAATGAACAATGACCCCAAGCATACTTCCAAAGTTGTGGCAAAATGGCTTGAGGACAACAAAGTCGAGGTATTGGAGTGGCCATCACAAAGCCCTGACCTCAGTCCTATAGAATATTTGTGGGCAGAATTGACAAAATGTGTGCGAGCAAGGAGGCCTAGAAACCTGACTCATTTACACCAGCTCTGTCAGGAGGAATGGGCCAAAATTCACCCAACTTATTGTGGGAAGCTTGTGGAAGGCTACCCGAAACATTTGACCCACAATTTAAAGGCACTGCTACCAAATACTAATTGAGTGTATGTAAATGTCTGACCCACTGGGAATTGGGAATGTGATGAAATAAATAAAAGCTGAAATAAATAATTCTCTCTACTATTATTCTCACAAATTTCACATTCTTAAAATAAAGTGGTGATCCTAACTGACCTTCGACAGGGCATTTTTACTAGGATTACATGTCAGGAATTGTGAAAAACTGAGTTTAAACGTATTTGGCTAAGGTGTATGTAAACATTCGACTTCAACTGTATCAATACATACACACAAACTATCTACAGTGCATTTGGAAAGTATTCAGACCCCTTGACTTTTTCCACATTTTGTTACGTTATAGACTTATTCTTAAAATGATCAAATTAATGTTTTTCTTCATCAACAATACACACAATACCCCATAATGACAAAGCGAAAACATATATATATTTTTGCAAATTAAAATAAATAAAGAAATCATAAAAACCTTATGTAAATAAGTATTCAGACCCTTTGCTATGAGACTCAAAGTTGAGCTCAGGTGCATCCTGTTTCCATTGATCATCCTTGAGATGCTTCTACAACTTAATTGGATTCCACCTGTGATAAATTCAATTGATTGGACATTATTTGGAAAGGCAAACACCTGCCTATATAATGTCCCACTGTTGACAGTGGCCTCTATCATTCTTAAATGGAAGAAGTTTGGAACCACCAAGATTCTTCCTAAAGCTGGCTGCCTGGCAAAACTGAGTAATCAGGAGAGAAGGGCCTTGGTCAGGGAGGTGCCCAAGATCCCAATGGTCACTCTGACAGAGCTCAGTGACCATTCCTCTATGGAGATGGGAGAAGGGAGATGGGAAAACTTTCCAGTAGAACAACCCCCTCTGCAGCACTCCACCAATCAGTGGCCAGACAGAAGCCACTCCTCAGTAAAAGGCACATGACAGTCTGCTTGGAGTTTTCCAAAACGATTCTCAGACCATGAGAAACAAGATTGTCTGGTCTGATGAAACCAAAATTGAACTCATTGGCCTGAATGCCAAATGTCAATTCTGGAGTAAACCTGGCACCATCGCTACGGTGAAGCATGGTGGTGTCAGTATCATGCTGTTTGGTTGTTTTTCAGCAGTAGGGACTGGGAGACTATTCAGGATTGAGGGAAAGGTGAATGGAGCAAAGTACAGAGAAATCACTGCTCCAGAGTGCTCAGGACCTCAGACTGGGGCGAAGGTTCACCTTCCAACAGGACAACAACCCTAAGCACACAGCCAAAACAACGCAGGAGTGGCTTCGGGACCGTCTGAAACAGCTTAACCAAAGGGAAAGTTTTGGGATTTACAAACTACAGAAGACTAAATACCCTGGTTTAAATAAAGATATGGATTTCTCACCCTTCCTGTAGGTTCGTGATGAGTCCATTTGCTGTCATCTAGTGGACATTTTGCTTAATTGCCCTCAGCTATGTTTAGACTGTTGTTGTTCATGTTTTGCTGTGTTCTATGGAATATATTGCTTTCTTAATCTTGATACTTCTCCCAGTCATATTTAAGGTTAGAACTACCTTTCTAAGTGTTCTGATACTTCTCGCTTGGAGTTGTATTTTTATGATAACATAGCTACAGTATTTCACTGTTAATTTGTATAGTATTGCTTACTAGGTGTGTCCAATAAATGTTGTGACCACTCCCTCTTCTAATTAGGGCTAATTGGAAAAGCTGTTCAAAAGAGGACATTGCATTGTTTATTTGTACTCCCTGACGAAGACCATGCAGCCGAAAGGCGTCGGATTTTAAAAACTTTGTTTCTATTGAACATGCCATACCAATAAAGACATTTTAATTAATTGTATGAAGAGGCCTTGGTCCTCCTTTATTTTTGATGACCAATTCACCCTTATACCAGAGAGCATCTTCTGTCTACCAAAATGTACTATTGTGGACCTTAGTAGTGCTTCCCTTCCTTTTCCTACAAGGGAAACAATATGTTGGAGTCTGTGCCTCACCATGTCCTTCTTTCCCTCTCTTCATCCCTCATTTTTTTCATCTTTCTCTCCTTCATCAGTGCATCATTATTTTCCCACCAACTTTGCAAAGGAGATCTGTCCCTTCTCTCTCTAGTACTAAGCTGGATAGCTGGATTCTTCACCAAACTTTTATACCTTCTCTGGAACGTAAATGTTGTTCGGACCTCAAGTTCTGTGAGGTGGAAGAAATTCCTTTGTTCTCTATGAAAACTCACTCTGTCTCTATACTGTGTGGCCATGAGGAGATCCTCTCCTCAGGAATTTATGACCTCTCTCTGACCACAGCAGCCTGTGTTGGAGGCAGGGAAAGGGGGATGGGACTTGCTGTACCTAAAGATGGCAACGTCATAACATAATTGTCTTGGTATGGTGACTGACATTTCTGAAGTCCTCTTTTCCTAAAGAAGACAGAGAGATTTCCTTGAGTAAATATGTGTCATAGCACATGTTGGTTTTCCTTGCAGGCCTTATGCCTCAGGATCCAGCTCACATTCACTGAACTGGTTAATGAATCATGCCTTTACATTAAGTTTATCCAGCGCGTCAACCCATATTATCTTCTCCAGGAATAATCTCATTTTCCCCTGAGCTACCGGCCTCCCTTCCTCTATCTCTCCCTCCATCTATCCCTCCTCTCTATCTATCCCTCCACCCATCTGTTTCTCTGCTCGAAGTTCAGATGAGCTGGGTGTCAGTAGTAGTTAGTGTCTATGATGGGTTGGCATCTCATTTAGGAGGTAGTGGAGCAGAGGGCGTGTGTGTGGTTGTGTGTGTGTACAGTGGTTCCTCCTTTAAAAGTTGCATCATACTGCTGCACACCTTGCGTGCTGCTGCAGCTTTCTGTGGCAAGTCCTTTAATTCTCAGCCATTTCTTCTGTTACTGCAAGTTATTGCTAGTTTGACCACCTGAGGGCATTTTAAGAAGCATTTCATTGTATTCCGTATTGGCATTAGCAGTGAATTGAAAAGCTTTTTTGTAATAACACAGTATATGGGATTGATTTTAAGAAATTTGGCTTAATTCATTTGATTAATATCATGGTGTTTCCATTCAGAGCGTTTCGTTAAATTCAGAGCGTTTCGCTCTCGGAGCGCACACTGGACATTCGGAGTAGGGTTGATTTGAGCGCTCTGGCCTTACAACTGTAGTTTTCCGACGTTTACTGACACTGTCCATGTTCAACGGGTGTTGAGCGCTCATAAAGTAATTATTCTGCGCTCTGGTACACTCAGACGAGAGTGCTCTGAAATCTGTGTAGATAGTAGGCTGGACACATGAAATTTTTAACAACATTCTTTTCTGATTAAACTAGTTAATTGCATCCATCGTGGAGCCCAGTTTCATAATATGACCATATTTCCCAGCTGCTTGCCATCGTTTTAAAGTAATCGTGAAAAAACAGGCCTTATTTTAGTGCATTTTTCACCCTGCCAGCTCCTATTAGTTCTATTGAGCACCGTGGCACATGCCTGCTTCGCTATTGTTGGCAATGAGACCTGCTCACATTGTTTTATAGTTAAAATGTAAACAACAAAATGTAAATAACAACAATAATATTGGAACTCTGCTGTCTTCCCATTGTTTCCTATGGGGGAAATATAGGCATGTCTGTCTATTTCACCAAATATCTTGCAATGTGTATATTTATATATTTTTCAAGTCGGGTGTAACAGGTGTTAAATGGCTAGCTAGTTAGTGGGTTGCGCGCTAATAGCGTTTCAATCGGTGACTTCACTCGCTCTGAGAACTAGAAGCAGTTATTCCCCTTGCTCTGCAAGGGCTGTGGCTTTTGTGGAGTGATGGATAACGATGCTTCGAGGGTGGCTGTTGTCTATGTGTGCAGAGGGTCCCTGGGTCAAGCCCAGGTAGGGGCGAGGAGAGGGACGGAAGCAAAACTGTTACATGGGCACCATTTTAATCAGGGCACCATTTTAATCTCTTTGTATTTATGTAAGCAAGCTCGTTTATCATCAATCGCTAGACCAGAATTGTTTTCGCCCACTTTTTCATTACGCAGACATAAGCACAGTTAACACCACCGAGGTGCGGATGTTTACTTCCTACACAAGTTGTTTTTTTCCAGTTTCGTCCGACGAACAGATTGTAGTGGCAAAATAAAAATATTTTTTTTTAATGGAATTCTATGCATCACTCCAGTCAAAACAAGCTCTGCGAACGTTCAACTCCATTAATTTGCTATGGGCTCATAATAGTGTTCCAGTTTAGCCAATGTTCATTAACTTCTTGAAACTCCCCATCCCGGATCCGGGTTTGTGACTAAAGCCTCAGGCTCATTAGCATAACGCAACATTAACGATTTCTGAAAATCGCAAATAAAATGAAAATCATGCGTCTGCTCTCAAGCTTAGCCTTTTCTTAACAACACTGTCATCTCAGATTTTCAAAATATGCTTTTGAACCATAGAAATTGACTAATTTGTGTAAGAGTATGCAAAGCTAGCATAGCATTTTGAGTAGCATTTAGCACGCAACATTTTCACAAAAACCAGATAACCAAATAAATAAAATCATTTACCTTTGAAGAGCTTCTGATGTTTTCAATGAGGAGACTCTCAGTTACATACCAAATGCGCAGTTTTTCCTGAAAGCATCTGTGTGTAGGAGAAATCGTTCCGTTTTCTACATTGCGTCTGGCTACCGAAACGAACCGAAAATTCAGTCACCTACAACGTAAAACTTTTTCCGGATTAACTACATAATATCGACCGAAACATGGCAAACGTTGTTTGGAATCAATCCTCAAGGTGTTTTTTCACATATCTCTTCATTGATATGCAGTTCGTGGAAGCTTGCTTTCCTCTCTGTATCGCATGGAAAAATACTGGCAGGTGACTTTTGCGCACCAATTTCGGCGCAGGACACCGGGCGGACACCTGGTAAATGTGGTCTCTTATGGTCAATCTTCCAATGATCTGCCCACAAATACGTCACACTCCTCTCGCATTCACAGCCATATAAGGAGACAATGGAAAACAGAGCCTCAAAAATCCTTGTCATTTCCTGGATGCCATCTCATCTTGATTTTGCCTGTAGCTCACGTTCTAGGGCACGCACAGAGAATATCTTGGTATTTCTGGACACGTCAGAGTGTTTTCTTTCGAATGGTATCAATTATATGCATAGTCGAGCATCTTTTTGTGACAAAATATCTTGTTTAAAACGGGAACGTTTTTCATCCAAAAATGAAATAGCGCCCCCATAGATGTAAGAGGTCGCTTTTCAGCCTTGGGTGAATCGTTCTATTGTCCGGCCTATAGATAGCCAGAGTGAATTTACGAAAAGCACTTGAATGTCCATTGAGAAAGCACAACGACTATACCATTTAGCTAAGCTAAGAATGACGGGAATGATCAAGTCAATAAACGTTAGGTAGCTAGATAACATACCGGTACATACTGCTGTAATGATATGCTATGTGGGGCAGCATAGCTAACAGATTGTCAGCCAACATAACGTGTAAGGTATCTTATTTGAAAAGTCATTACTTCACTACATTGAATAGCAAGCTACCCCTTGGTTGTTAGGGCAAACCTGGTCTGTGATAGGAGGGGGATTTTCACACCTAGCTCGGCAATTAGACTATTCTTTAGTAAAGGTTGAATAGTCTATTGTTCCGCTATTAGCCCTCCTCCCCAACTTGCAACAAATTGCTGTTCCCATCTCATTCCTTTCCCTCTTCCATGTTTCATCATTCTGCTCCTGAGTGGCTCGCTTGTGGGCGTGCTGGCAGGATATGGCAGCATCTTCGGTTGTGGGCATGCTGGCAGGATATGGCAGCATCTTCGGTTGTGCATCAATAATTCGGCGGACACCTACGAAGATGGCATCTCAGGTTAGCAGCACTGGGCTGTATTGACGTATCCTAAAAATGACATCTGCTGCTTTCGATTGAACGGTCATATCTCAGTTATTGTTTTCATATCTACAAAAAAAATAAGCTGTTTTCTTTACTTTCAGAGAGCAAGCTGATCAATGGGTCGAAAATGTAGATATTGTTAGATGTTCCTTGTCCGAGGAACAGGCCGTGGAAGCTTTATTGCTGGTAAAAGTGTCCATAACCGGAGGTAATTAAAACTGTTCTTTGGGTGCGTAACTGGTGGTAGTGAAGTCAAATGCAGGAGAGCAAAACTGGGTAAATAGTGGGAGCCGTTTAACAAACATAACTACCGGCATACAAAAAACAACAAACACATGGGCACCGAACCCGTATCGCACCTGGTACACAAGGCACACGTACTTACAATGAACAATTCCCAACAAGGACATGGGGGAAACAGAGGGAACATATACAACATGTAATTAGGGAATTGAAACCAGGTGAGTGTGAAAACAAGACAAAACAAATGGAACAAATGGATCGGCGATGGCTAGAAGACCGGTGACGTCGACCGCCGAACTCCGCCCGAACAAGGAGAGGAACAGACTTCGGTAGAAGTCGTAACAGTTCTGTGTTATTTTTATCCATCTCTGCCTGTCTTGTTGTACACGGAACCTGTCTCACATGCATTAATTTAAAAACCCTTAAGATGTCAGCTGCTAATTTTAAGATTTACACAACGTAAACACAGCCATTTTCACTAGACTCTCTGTTGCTACAAAGTCATGATCTCCCTGGGGGTTAGCCTTAAAATAACCAAGTGGTGAGACATATAGCCCTCTATATTTAAATGTTTCAGTATCTTCTATTGACATTATTTTCTATTGTTTGTCCTCATGTGTCTGTTTCTCAGCATAAAGTACTCTGTAGTCACTTAGTGTGGACACTTAGTGGTGGTCTGGAGCAATGAAGCCGTGACGCTCACAGCTTTTAAAGAAGGAACCACTGGACGTGCATTGTGCATGAGTGTGTGTGTGTACATTGTGCATGTGTGTGTGTGTGTGTGTGTACATTGTGCATGTGCGTGTGTGTGTGTGTGTGTGTGTGTGTGTGTGTGTGTGTGTGTGTGTGTGTGTGTGTGTGTGTGTGTGTGTGTGTGTGTGTGTGTGTGTGTGTGTGTGTGTGTGTGTGTATGCGTGTGTGTATTGTACCTTTGTGCGCGCGTGTGATTTGCCCTGGAGGACTGAGTCACCGCCATGATTCAATGGAGACACACACACACACACACCATCAGCTATAGGGGATAGGACCATGCACCGGTTCATATGCTGAGTGAAAGGACAGAAGGCCCAATGAAGACCGAAGAACAAAAGGTTAAAGGTCATGCCATATTATAATTTATGATATTCCTCATTCTGATATTTCCAATATTTTTTTACTTTTGGATTATATGTATTGTTATTGTATTGCTAGATATTACTGACTGTTGCAGTTAGACACATAATATCACTAACTGTTGGAGTTAGACACATAATATAACTGACTGTTGGAGTTAGACACAATATTACTGACTGTTGGAGTTAGACATAATATTACTGACTGTTGGAGTTAGAAACATAATATAACTGACTGTTGGAGTTAGAAACATAATATTACTGACTGTTGGAGTTAGACACATAATATAACTGACTGTTGGAGTTAGACACATAATATTACTGACTGTTGGAGTTAGACACATAATATTACTGACTGTTGGAGTTGGAAACATAATATATGTCATGTCTTGTTGTGTCTGTTCCTGTCCTTTCTCTTCACTCTGTCTCTCTCTGCTGGTCTTTTTAGGTTACCTTCTCTGTCTCTCATTCTTCAGCTGTTCTACATCTCCTCTAACTAGCTCATTCACTCTTTCACACCTGTTCTCTCTTCCCCCTCTGATTAGGTCTCTATTTCTCTCTCTGTTCCTGCTACTTTCAGTGTCTGATTCTTGTTTGTGTTTTTTGATGCCAGAAGCAAGCTGTCGTCGCGTTTGCTTCCACCTTGTCCTATCCTGTCGGAGTCTGCCTGGCAGGTGCATCCTGCATTATACTAACGTTCTTTTTGTTCCATTGACCACGTTGGAAGAGGATTTATGCCATTCCTGTTTTTTCATTAAATAACTCTGTTTTCTGTTAAAACCGCTTTTGGGTCTTCACGCAAGTACATAACAATATAACTGACTGTTGGAGTTAGACACATAATATTACTGACTGTTGGAGTTAGACACATAATATAACTGACTGTTGGAGTTAGACACGTAATATTACTGACTGCTGGAGTTAGACACATAATATTACTGACTGTTGGAGTTGGAAACATAATATAACTGACTGTTGGAGTTAGACACATAATATAACTGACTGTTGGAGTTAGACACATAATATTACTGACTGTTGGAGTTGGAAACATAATATAACTGACTGTTGGAAACATAATATAACTGACTGTTGGAGTTAGACACATAATATTACTGACTGTTGGAGTTAGACACATATAACTGACTGTTGGAGTTAGACACATAATATTACTGACTGTTGGAGTTGGAAACATAATATAACTGACTGTTGGAGTTAGACACATAATATTACTGACTGTTGGAGTTAGACACATAATATTACTGACTGTTGGAGTTGGAAACATAATATAACTGACTGTTGGAGTTAGACACATAATATTACTGACTGTTGGAAACATAATATAACTGACTGTTGGAGTTAGACACATAATATAACTGACTGTTGGAGTTAGAAACATAATATTACTGACTGTTGGAGTTGGAAACATAATATTACTGACTGTTGGAGTTAGACACATAATATTACTGACTGTTGGAAACATAATATTACTGACTGTTGGAAACATAATATTACTGACTGTTGGAGTTGGAAACATAATATTACTGACTGTTGGAGTTGGAAACATAATATTACTGACTGTTGGAGTTAGACACATAATATTACTGACTGTTGGAAACATAATATTACTGACTGTTGGAAACATAATATTACTGACTGTTGGAGTTGGAAACATAATATTACTGACTGTTGGAGTTAGACACATAATATTACTGACTGTTGGAGTTGGAAACATAATATTACTGACTGTTGGAAACATAATATTACTGACTGTTGGAGTTGGAAACATAATATTACTGACTGTTGGAGTTAGACATAATATTACTGACTGTTGGAGTTGGAAACATAATATTACTGACTGTTGGAAACATAATATTACTGACTGTTGGAAACATAATATTACTGACTGTTGGAGTTAGAAACATAATATTACTGACTGTTGGAAACATAATATTACTGACTGTTGGAGTTAGAAACACAATATTACTGACTGTTGGAGTTAGAAACATAATATTACTGACTGTTGGAGTTAGAAACATAATATTACTGAATGTTGGAGTTAGAAACATAATATTACTGACTGTTGGAGTTAGACACATAATATTACTGACTGTTGGAAACATAATATTACTGACTGTTGGAGTTAGAAACATAATATTACTGACTGTTGGAAACATAATATTACAGACTGTTGGAGTTGGAAACACAATATTACTGACTGTTGGAAACATAATATTACTGACTGTTGGAGTTAGACACATAATATTACTGACTGTTGGAAACATAATATTACTGACTGTTGGAGTTAGACACATAATATAACTGACTGTTGGAGTTAGACACATAATATAACTGACTGTTGGAGTTAGACACATAATATTACTGACTGTTGGAGTTGGAAACATAATATAACTGACTGTTGGAGTTAGACACATAATATAACTGACTGTTGGAGTTGGAAACATAATATTACTGACTGTTGGAGTTAGACACATAATATTACTGACTGTTGGAGTTGGAAACATAATATAACTGACTGTTGGAAACATAATATAACTGACTGTTGGAGTTAGACACATAATATAACTGACTGTTGGAGTTGGAAACATAATATTACTGACTGTTGGAGTTAGACACATAATATAACTGACTGTTGGAGTTAGACACATAATATTACTGACTGTTGGAGTTAGACACATAATATTACTGACTGTTGGAGTTGGAAACATAATATAACTGACTGTTGGAGTTAGAAACATAATATTACTGACTGTTGGAGTTAGAAACATAATATTACTGACTGTTGGAAACATAATATTACTGACTGTTGGAGTTAGAAACATAATATTACTGACTGTTGGAGTTGGAAACATAATATTACTGACTGTTGGAGTTAGACACATAATATTACTGACTGTTGGAAACATAATATTACTGACTGTTGGAGTTAGACACATAATATAACTGACTGTTGGAGTTAGAAACATAATATTACTGACTGTTGGAGTTGGAAACATAATATTACTGACTGTTGGAGTTAGACACATAATATAACTGAAACACATAATATTACTGACTGTTGGAAACATAATATTACTGACTGTTGGAAACATAATATTACTGACTGTTGGAGTTGGAAACATAATATTACTGACTGTTGGAGTTAGACACATAATATTACTGACTGTTGGAAACATAATATTACTGACTGTTGGAGTTGGAAACATAATATTACTGACTGTTGGAGTTAGACACATAATATTACTGACTGTTGGAAACATAATATTACTGACTGTTGGAAACATAATATTACTGACTGTTGGAAACATAATATTACTGACTGTTGGAGTTAGACACATAATATTACTGACTGTTGGAGTTGGAAACATAATATTACTGACTGTTGGAAACATAATATTACTGACTGTTGGAAACATAATATTACTGACTGTTGGAAACATAATATTACTGACTGTTGGAGTTAGAAACATAATATTACTGACTGTTGGAGTTAGACACATAATATTACTGACTGTTGGAGTTAAACATAATATTACTGACTGTTGGAAACATAATATTACTGACTGTTGGAGTTAGACACATAATATTACTGACTGTTGGAGTTGGAAACATAATATTACTGACTGTTGGAGTTAGAAATAATATAACATAATAATATTACTGACTGTTGGAGTTAGAAACACAATATAACTAGTTAGAAACACAATATTACTGACTGTTGGAGTTAGAAACATAATATTACTGACTGTTGGAGTTAGAAACATAATATTACTGACTGTTGGAGTTAGAAACATAATATTACTGACTGTTGGAGTTAGACACATAATATTACTGACAGTTGGAAACATAATATTACTGACTGTTGGAGTTAGAAACATAATATTACTGACTGTTGGAAACATAATATTACTGACTGTTGGAGTTAGAAACATAATATTACTGACTGTTGGAAACATAATATTACAGACTGTTGGAGTTGGAAACACAATATTACTGACTGTTGGAAACATAATATTACTGACTGTTGGAGTTAGACACATAATATTACTGACTGTTGGAAACATAATATTACTGACTGTTGGAGTTAGACACATAATATCACTAACTGTTGGAGTTAGACACATAATATAACTGACTGTTGGAGTTAACACATAATATTACTGACTGTTGGAGTTAGACACATAATATAACTGACTGTTGGATTTAGACATAATATAACTGACTGTTGGAGTTAGACACATAATATTACTGACTGTTGGAGTTGGAAACATAATATAACTGACTGTTGGAGTTAGACACATAATATAACTGACTGTTGGAGTTGGAAACATAATATTACTGACTGTTGGAGTTAGACACATAATATAACTGACTGTTGGAGTTAGACACATAATATTACTGACTGTTGGAGTTGGAAACATAATATAACTGACTGTTGGAAACATAATATAACTGACTGTTGGAGTTAGACACATAATATAACTGACTGTTGGAGTTAGACACATAATATTACTGACTGTTGGAGTTAGACACATAATATTACTGACTGTTGGAGTTGGAAACATAATATAACTGACTGTTGGAGTTAGACACATAATATTAATGACTGTTGGAGTTAGAAACATAATATTACTGACTGTTGGAGTTAGACACATAATATTACTGACTGTTGGAGTTAGAAACATAATATTACTGACTGTTGGAGTTGGAAACATAATATTACTGACTGTTGGAGTTAGACACATAATATAACTGACTGTTGGAGTTAGACACATAATATTACTGACTGTTGGAAACATAATATTACTGACTGTTGGAGTTGGAAACATAATATACTGACTGTTGGAGTTGGAAACATAATATTACTGACTGTTGGAAACATAATATTACTGACTGTTGGAGTTAGAAACATAATATTACTGACTGTTGGAGTTAGAAACATAATATTACTGACTGTTGGAGTTAGACACATAATATTACTGACTGTTGGAGTTAGACACATAATATTACTGACTGTTAGAAACATAATATTACTGACTGTTGGAGTTAGAAACATAATATTACTGACTGTTGGAAACATAATATTACAGACTGTTGGAAACATAATATTACTGACTGTTGGAGTTGGAAACATAATATTACTGACTGTTGGAGTTAGACACATAATATTACTGACTGTTGGAGTTAGAAACATATTATTACTGACTGTTGGAAACATAATATTACTGACTGTTGGAAACATAATATTACTGACTGTTGGAGTTGGAAACATAATATTACTGACTGTTGGAGTTGGAAACATAATATTACTGACTGTTGGAAACATAATATTACTGACTGTTGGAAACATAATATTACTGACTGTTGGAGTTAGAAACATAATATTACTGACTGTTGGAGTTAGAAACATAATATTACTGACTGTTGGAGTTAGAAACATTATATTACTGACTGTTGGAGTTAGACACATAATATTACTGACTGTTGGAAACATAATATTACTGACTGTTGGAGTTAGAAACATAATATTACTGACTGTTGGAAACATAATATTACAGACTGTTGGAGTTGGAAACACAATATTACTGACTGTTGGAAACATAATATTACTGACTGTTGGAGTTAGACACATAATATTACTGACTGTTGGAAACATAATATTACTGACTGTTGGAGTTAGACACATAATATAACTGACTGTTGGAGTTAGACACATAATATAACTGACTGTTGGAGTTAGACACATAATATTACTGACTGTTGGAGTTGGAAACATAATATAACTGACTGTTGGAGTTAGACACATAATATAACTGACTGTTGGAGTTGGAAACATAATATTACTGACTGTTGGAGTTAGACACATAATATTACTGACTGTTGGAGTTGGAAACATAATATAACTGACTGTTGGAAACATAATATAACTGACTGTTGGAGTTAGACATAATATAACTGACTGTTGGAGTTGGAAACATAATATTACTGACTGCTGGAGTTAGACACATAATATAACTGACTGTTGGAGTTAGACACATAATATTACTGACTGTTGGAGTTAGACACATAATATTACTGACTGTTGGAGTTGGAAACATAATATAACTGACTGTTGGAGTTAGACACATAATATTAATGACTGTTGGAGTTAGAAACATAATATTACTGACTGTTGGAGTTAGACACATAATATTACTGACTGTTGGAGTTAGAAACATAATATTACTGACTGTTGGAGTTGGAAACATAATATAACTGACTGTTGGAGTTAGACACATAATATTACTGACTGTTGGAAACATAATATAACTGACTGTTGGAGTTAGACACATAATATAACTGACTGTTGGAGTTAGAAACATAATATTACTGACTGTTGGAGTTGGAAACATAATATTACTGACTGTTGGAGTTAGACACATAATATAACTGACTGTTGGAGTTAGACACATAATATTACTGACTGTTGGAAACATAATATTACTGACTGTTGGAAACATAATATTACTGACTGTTGGAGTTGGAAACATAATATTACTGACTGTTGGAGTTAGACACATAATATTACTGACTGTTGGAAACATAATATAACTGACTGTTGGAGTTAGACACATAATATAACTGACTGTTGGAGTTAGAAACATAATATTACTGACTGTTGGAGTTGGAAACATAATATTACTGACTGTTGGAGTTAGACACATAATATTACTGACTGTTGGAAACATAATATTACTGACTGTTGGAAACATAATATTACTGACTGTTGGAGTTGGAAACATAATATTACTGACTGTTGGAGTTAGACACATAATATTACTGACTGTTGGAAACATAATATTACTGACTGTTGGAAACATAATATTACTGACTGTTGGAGTTGGAAACATAATATTACTGACTGTTGGAGTTAGACACATAATATTACTGACTGTTGGAAACATAATATTACTGACTGTTGGAAACATAATATTACTGACTGTTGGAAACATAATATTACTGACTGTTGGAGTTGGAAACATAATATTACTGACTGTTGGAAACATAATATTACTGACTGTTGGAGTTGGAAACATAATATTACTGACTGTTGGAGTTAGACACATAATATTACTGACTGTTGGAGTTGGAAACATAATATTACTGACTGTTGGAAACATAATATTACTGACTGTTGGAGTTAGACACATAATATTACTGACTGTTGGAGTTGGAAACATAATATTACTGACTGTTGGAGTTAGACACATAATATAACTGACTGTTGGAAACATAATATTACTGACTGTTGGAGTTAGAAACACAATATTACTGACTGTTGGAGTTGGAAACATAATATTACTGACTGTTGGAGTTAGACACATAATATAACTGACTGTTGGAGTTAGACACATAATATTACTGACTGTTGGAAACATAATATTACTGACTGTTGGAAACATAATATTACTGACTGTTGGAGTTGGAAACATAATATTACTGACTGTTGGAGTTAGACACATAATATTACTGACTGTTGGAAACATAATATTACTGACTGTTGGAAACATAATATTACTGACTGTTGGAGTTGGAAACATAATATTACTGACTGTTGGAGTTAGACACATAATATTACTGACTGTTGGAAACATAATATTACTGACTGTTGGAAACATAATATTACTGACTGTTGGAAACATAATATTACTGACTGTTGGAGTTGGAAACATAATATTACTGACTGTTGGAAACATAATATTACTGACTGTTGGAGTTGGAAACATAATATTACTGACTGTTGGAGTTAGACACATAATATTACTGACTGTTGGAGTTGGAAACATAATATTACTGACTGTTGGAAACATAATATTACTGACTGTTGGAGTTAGACACATAATATTACTGACTGTTGGAGTTGGAAACATAATATTACTGACTGTTGGAGTTAGACACATAATATAACTGACTGTTGGAAACATAATATTACTGACTGTTGGAGTTAGAAACACAATATTACTGACTGTTGGAGTTAGAAACACAATATTACTGACTGTTGGAGTTAGAAACATAATATTACTGACTGTTGGAGTTAGAAACATAATATTACTGACTGTTGGAGTTAGAAACATAATATTACTGACTGTTGGAGTTAGACACATAATATTACTGACAGTTGGAAACATAATATTACTGACTGTTGGAGTTAGAAACACAATATTACTGACTGTTGGAAACATAATATTACTGACTGTTGGAGTTAGAAACATAATATTACTGACTGTTGGAAACATAATATTACAGACTGTTGGAGTTGGAAACACAATATTACTGACTGTTGGAAACATAATATTACTGACTGTTGGAGTTAGACACATAATATTACTGACTGTTGGAAACATAATATTACTGACTGTTGGAGTTAGACACATAATATCACTAACTGTTGGAGTTAGACACATAATATAACTGACTGTTGGAGTTAGACACATAATATTACTGACTGTTGGAGTTAGACACATAATATAACTGACTGTTGGAGTTAGACACATAATATAACTGACTGTTGGAGTTAGACACATAATATTACTGACTGTTGGAGTTGGAAACATAATATAACTGACTGTTGGAGTTAGACACATAATATAACTGACTGTTGGAGTTGGAAACATAATATTACTGACTGTTGGAGTTAGACACATAATATAACTGACTGTTGGAGTTAGACACATAATATTACTGACTGTTGGAGTTGGAAACATAATATAACTACTGTTGGAAACATAATATAACTGACTGTTGGAGTTAGACACATAATATAACTGACTGTTGGAGTTAGACACATAATATTACTGACTGTTGGAGTTAGACACATAATATTACTGACTGTTGGAGTTGGAAACATAATATAACTGACTGTTGGAGTTAGACACATAATATTAATGACTGTTGGAGTTAGAAACATAATATTACTGACTGTTGGAGTTAGACACATAATATTACTGACTGTTGGAGTTAGAAACATAATATTACTGTCTGTTGGAGTTGGAAACATAATATTACTGACTGTTGGAGTTAGACACGTAATATAACTGACTGTTGGAGTTAGACACATAATATTACTGACTGTTGGAAACATAATATTACTGACTGTTGGAAACATAATATTACTGACTGTTGGAGTTAGAAACATAATATTACTGACTGTTGGAGTTAGACAAATAATATTACTGACTGTTGGAGTTAGACACATAATATTACTGACTGTTGGAAACATAATATTACTGACTGTTGGAGTTAGAAACATAATATTACTGACTGTTGGAAACATAATATTACAGACTGTTGGAAACATAATATTACTGACTGTTGGAGTTGGAAACATAATATTACTGACTGTTGGAGTTAGACACATAATATTACTGACTGTTGGAGTTAGAAACATATTATTACTGACTGTTGGAAACATAATATTACTGACTGTTGGAAACATAATATTACTGACTGTTGGAGTTGGAAACATAATATTACTGACTGTTGGAGTTGGAAACATAATATTACTGACTGTTGGAAACATAATATTACTGACTGTTGGAAACATAATATTACTGACTGTTGGAGTTAGAAACATAATATTACTGACTGTTGGAGTTAGAAACATAATATTACTGACTGTTGGAGTTAGAAACATTATATTACTGACTGTTGGAGTTAGACACATAATATTACTGACTGTTGGAAACATAATATTACTGACTGTTGGAGTTAGAAACATAATATTACTGACTGTTGGAAACATAATATTACAGACTGTTGGAGTTGGAAACACAATATTACTGACTGTTGGAAACATAATATTACTGACTGTTGGAGTTAGACACATAATATTACTGACTGTTGGAAACATAATATTACTGACTGTTGGAGTTAGACACATAATATAACTGACTGTTGGAGTTAGACACATAATATAACTGACTGTTGGAGTTAGACACATAATATTACTGACTGTTGGAGTTGGAAACATAATATAACTGACTGTTGGAGTTAGACACATAATATAACTGACTGTTGGAGTTGGAAACATAATATTACTGACTGTTGGAGTTAGACACATAATATTACTGACTGTTGGAGTTGGAAACATAATATAACTGACTGTTGGAAACATAATATAACTGACTGTTGGAGTTAGACACATAATATAACTGACTGTTGGAGTTGGAAACATAATATTACTGACTGCTGGAGTTAGACACATAATATAACTGACTGTTGGAGTTAGACACATAATATTACTGACTGTTGGAGTTAGACACATAATATTACTGACTGTTGGAGTTGGAAACATAATATAACTGACTGTTGGAGTTAGACACATAATATTAATGACTGTTGGAGTTAGAAACATAATATTACTGACTGTTGGAGTTAGACACATAATATTACTGACTGTTGGAGTTAGAAACATAATATTACTGACTGTTGGAGTTGGAAACATAATATAACTGACTGTTGGAGTTAGACACATAATATTACTGACTGTTGGAAACATAATATAACTGACTGTTGGAGTTAGACACATAATATAACTGACTGTTGGAGTTAGAAACATAATATTACTGACTGTTGGAGTTGGAAACATAATATTACTGACTGTTGGAGTTAGACACATAATATAACTGACTGTTGGAGTTAGACACATAATATTACTGACTGTTGGAAACATAATATTACTGACTGTTGGAAACATAATATTACTGACTGTTGGAGTTGGAAACATAATATTACTGACTGTTGGAGTTAGACACATAATATTACTGACTGTTGGAAACATAATATAACTGACTGTTGGAGTTAGACACATAATATAACTGACTGTTGGAGTTAGAAACATAATATTACTGACTGTTGGAGTTGGAAACATAATATTACTGACTGTTGGAGTTAGACACATAATATAACTGACTGTTGGAGTTAGACACATAATATTACTGACTGTTGGAAACATAATATTACTGACTGTTGGAAACATAATATTACTGACTGTTGGAGTTGGAAACATAATATTACTGACTGTTGGAGTTAGACACATAATATTACTGACTGTTGGAAACATAATATTACTGACTGTTGGAAACATAATATTACTGACTGTTGGAGTTGGAAACATAATATTACTGACTGTTGGAGTTAGACACATAATATTACTGACTGTTGGAAACATAATATTACTGACTGTTGGAAACATAATATTACTGACTGTTGGAAACATAATATTACTGACTGTTGGAGTTGGAAACATAATATTACTGACTGTTGGAAACATAATATTACTGACTGTTGGAGTTGGAAACATAATATTACTGACTGTTGGAGTTAGACACATAATATTACTGACTGTTGGAGTTGGAAACATAATATTACTGACTGTTGGAAACATAATATTACTGACTGTTGGAGTTAGACACATAATATTACTGACTGTTGGAGTTGGAAACATAATATTACTGACTGTTGGAGTTAGACACATAATATAACTGACTGTTGGAAACATAATATTACTGACTGTTGGAGTTAGAAACACAATATTACTGACTGTTGGAGTTAGAAACACAATATTACTGACTGTTGGAGTTAGAAACATAATATTACTGACTGTTGGAGTTAGAAACATAATATTACTGACTGTTGGAGTTAGAAACATAATATTACTGACTGTTGGAGTTAGACACATAATATTACTGACAGTTGGAAACATAATATTACTGACTGTTGGAGTTAGAAACACAATATTACTGACTGTTGGAAACATAATATTACTGACTGTTGGAGTTAGACACATAATATTACTGACTGTTGGAAACATAATATTACTGACTGTTGGAGTTAGACACATAATATTACTGACTGTTGGAGTTAGAAACACAATATTACTGACTGTTGGAGTTAGAAACACAATATTACTGACTGTTGGAGTTAGAAACATAATATTACTGACTGTTGGAGTTAGAAACATAATATTACTGACTGTTGGAGTTAGAAACATAATATTACTGACTGTTGGAGTTAGAAACATAATATTACTGACTGTTGGAAACATAATATTACAGACTGTTGGAGTTGGAAACACAATATTACTGACTGTTGGAAACATAATATTACTGACTGTTGGAGTTAGACACATAATATTACTGACTGTTGGAAACATAATATTACTGACTGTTGGAGTTAGACACATAATATCACTAACTGTTGGAGTTAGACACATAATATAACTGACTGTTGGAGTTAGACACATAATATTACTGACTGTTGGAGTTAGACACATAATATAACTGACTGTTGGAGTTAGACACATAATATAACTGACTGTTGGAGTTAGACACATAATATTACTGACTGTTGGAGTTGGAAACATAATATAACTGACTGTTGGAGTTAGACACATAATATAACTGACTGTTGGAGTTGGAAACATAATATTACTGACTGTTGGAGTTAGACACATAATATAACTGACTGTTGGAGTTAGACACATAATATTACTGACTGTTGGAGTTGGAAACATAATATAACTGACTGTTGGAAACATAATATAACTGACTGTTGGAGTTAGACACATAATATAACTGACTGTTGGAGTTAGACACATAATATTACTGACTGTTGGAGTTAGACACATAATATTACTGACTGTTGGAGTTGGAAACATAATATAACTGACTGTTGGAGTTAGACACATAATATTAATGACTGTTGGAGTTAGAAACATAATATTACTGACTGTTGGAGTTAGACACATAATATTACTGACTGTTGGAGTTAGAAACATAATATTACTGTCTGTTGGAGTTGGAAACATAATATTACTGACTGTTGGAGTTAGACACGTAATATAACTGACTGTTGGAGTTAGACACATAATATTACTGACTGTTGGAAACATAATATTACTGACTGTTGGAAACATAATATTACTGACTGTTGGAGTTGGAAACATAATATTACTGACTGTTGGAGTTGGAAACATAATATTACTGACTGTTGGAAACATGATATTACTGACTGTTGGAGTTAGAAACATAATATTACTGACTGTTGGAGTTAGAAACATAATATTACTGACTGTTGGAGTTAGACACATAATATTACTGACTGTTGGAGTTAGACACATAATATTACTGACTGTTGGAAACATAATATTACTGACTGTTGGAGTTAGAAACATAATATTACTGACTGTTGGAAACATAATATTACAGACTGTTGGAAACATAATATTACTGACTGTTGGAGTTGGAAACATAATATTACTGACTGTTGGAGTTAGACACATAATATTACTGACTGTTGGAGTTAGAAACATATTATTACTGACTGTTGGAAACATAATATTACTGACTGTTGGAAACATAATATTACTGACTGTTGGAGTTGGAAACATAATATTACTGACTGTTGGAGTTGGAAACATAATATTACTGACTGTTGGAAACATAATATTACTGACTGTTGGAAACATAATATTACTGACTGTTGGAGTTAGAAACATAATATTACTGACTGTTGGAGTTAGACACATAATATAACTGACTGTTGGAAACATAATATTACTGACTGTTGGAGTTAGAAACACAATATTACTGACTGTTGGAGTTAGAAACATAATATTACTGACTGTTGGAGTTAGACACATAATATTACTGACTGTTGGAGTTAGAAACATAATATTACTGACTGTTGGAGTTAGAAACATAATATTACTGACTGTTGGAGTTAGACACATAATATTACTGACTGTTGGAAACATAATATTACTGACTGTTGGAGTTAGAAACATAATATTACTGACTGTTGGAAACATAATATTACAGACTGTTGGAGTTGGAAACACAATATTACTGACTGTTGGAAACATAATATTACTGACTGTTGGAGTTAGACACATAATATTACTGACTGTTGGAAACATAATATTACTGACTGTTGGAGTTAGACACATAATATAACTGACTGTTGGAGTTAGACACATAATATAACTGACTGTTGGAGTTAGACACATAATATTACTGACTGTTGGAGTTGGAAACACAATATTACTGACTGTTGGAAACATAATATTACTGACTGTTGGAGTTAGACACATAATATTACTGACTGTTGGAAACATAATATTACTGACTGTTGGAGTTAGACACATAATATAACTGACTGTTGGAGTTAGACACATAATATTACTGACTGTTGGAGTTGGAAACATAATATAACTGACTGTTGGAGTTAGACACATAATATAACTGACTGTTGGAGTTGGAAACATAATATTACTGACTGTTGGAGTTAGACACATAATATTACTGACTGTTGGAAACATAATATAACTGACTGTTGGAGTTAGACACATAATATAACTGACTGTTGGAGTTGGAAACATAATATTACTGACTGTTGGAGTTGGAAACATAATATAACTGACTGTTGGAAACATAATATAACTGACTGTTGGAGTTAGACACATAATATAACTGACTGTTGGAGTTGGAAACATAATATTACTGACTGTTGGAGTTAGACACATAATATAACTGACTGTTGGAGTTAGACACATAATATTACTGACTGTTGGAGTTAGACACATAATATTACTGACTGTTGGAGTTGGAAACATAATATAACTGACTGTTGGAGTTAGACACATAATATTAATGACTGTTGGAGTTAGAAACATAATATTACTGACTGTTGGAGTTAGACACATAATATTACTGACTGTTGGAGTTAGAAGCATAATATTACCGACTGTTGGAGTTGGAAACATAATATAACTGACTGTTGGAGTTAGACACATAATATTACTGACTGTTGGAAACATAATATAACTGACTGTTGGAGTTAGACACATAATATAACTGACTGTTGGAGTTAGAAACATAATATTACTGACTGTTGGAGTTGGAAACATAATATTACTGACTGTTGGAGTTAGACACATAATATAACTGACTGTTGGAGTTAGACACATAATATTACTGACTGTTGGAAACATAATATTACTGACTGTTGGAAACATAATATTACTGACTGTTGGAGTTGGAAACATAATATTACTGACTGTTGGAGTTAGACACATAATATTACTGACTGTTGGAAACATAATATTACTGACTGTTGGAAACATAATATTACTGACTGTTGGAGTTAGACACATAATATTACTGACTGTTGGAGTTAGAAACATAATATTACTGACTGTTGGAGTTAGAAACATAATATTACTGACTGTTGGAGTTAGACACATAATATTACTGACAGTTGGAAACATAATATTACTGACTGTTGGAGTTAGAAACACAATATTACTGACTGTTGGAAACATAATATTACTGACTGTTGGAGTTAGAAACATAATATTACTGACTGTTGGAAACATAATATTACAGACTGTTGGAGTTGGAAACATATTACTGACTGTTGGAAACATAATATTACTGACTGTTGGAGTTAGACACATAATATTACTGACTGTTGGAAACATAATATTACTGACTGTTGGAGTTAGACACATAATATCACTAACTGTTGGAGTTAGACACATAATATAACTGACTGTTGGAGTTAGACACATAATATTACTGACTGTTGGAGTTAGACACATAATATAACTGACTGTTGGAGTTAGACACATAATATAACTGACTGTTGGAGTTAGACACATAATATTACTGACTGTTGGAGTTGGAAACATAATATAACTGACTGTTGGAGTTAGACACATAATATAACTGACTGTTGGAGTTAGACACATAATATAACTGACTGTTGGAGTTAGACACATAATATTACTGACTGTTGGAGTTAGACACATAATATTACTGACTGTTGGAGTTGGAAACATAATATAACTGACTGTTGGAGTTAGACACATAATATTAATGACTGTTGGAGTTAGAAACATAATATTACTGACTGTTGGAGTTAGACACATAATATTACTGACTGTTGGAGTTAGAAACATAATATTACTGTCTGTTGGAGTTGGAAACATAATATTACTGACTGTTGGAGTTAGACACGTAATATAACTGACTGTTGGAGTTAGACACATAATATTACTGACTGTTGGAAACATAATATTACTGACTGTTGGAAACATAATATTACTGACTGTTGGAGTTGGAAACATAATATTACTGACTGTTGGAGTTGGAAACATAATATTACTGACTGTTGGAAACATGATATTACTGACTGTTGGAGTTAGAAACATAATATTACTGACTGTTGGAGTTAGAAACATAATATTACTGACTGTTGGAGTTAGACACATAATATTACTGACTGTTGGAGTTAGACACATAATATTACTGACTGTTGGAAACATAATATTACTGACTGTTGGAGTTAGAAACATAATATTACTGACTGTTGGAAACATAATATTACAGACTGTTGGAAACATAATATTACTGACTGTTGGAGTTGGAAACATAATATTACTGACTGTTGGAGTTAGACACATAATATTACTGACTGTTGGAGTTAGAAACATATTATTACTGACTGTTGGAAACATAATATTACTGACTGTTGGAAACATAATATTACTGACTGTTGGAGTTGGAAACATAATATTACTGACTGTTGGAGTTGGAAACATAATATTACTGACTGTTGGAAACATAATATTACTGACTGTTGGAAACATAATATTACTGACTGTTGGAGTTAGAAACATAATATTACTGACTGTTGGAGTTAGACACATAATATAACTGACTGTTGGAAACATAATATTACTGACTGTTGGAGTTAGAAACACAATATTACTGACTGTTGGAGTTAGAAACATAATATTACTGACTGTTGGAGTTAGAAACATAATATTACTGACTGTTGGAGTTAGAAACATAATATTACTGACTGTTGGAGTTAGAAACATAATATTACTGACTGTTGGAGTTAGACACATAATATTACTGACTGTTGGAAACATAATATTACTGACTGTTGGAGTTAGAAACATAATATTACTGACTGTTGGAAACATAATATTACAGACTGTTGGAGTTGGAAACACAATATTACTGACTGTTGGAAACATAATATTACTGACTGTTGGAGTTAGACACATAATATTACTGACTGTTGGAAACATAATATTACTGACTGTTGGAGTTAGACACATAATATAACTGACTGTTGGAGTTAGACACATAATATAACTGACTGTTGGAGTTAGACACATAATATTACTGACTGTTGGAGTTGGAAACACAATATTACTGACTGTTGGAAACATAATATTACTGACTGTTGGAGTTAGACACATAATATTACTGACTGTTGGAAACATAATATTACTGACTGTTGGAGTTAGACACATAATATAACTGACTGTTGGAGTTAGACACATAATATTACTGACTGTTGGAGTTGGAAACATAATATAACTGACTGTTGGAGTTAGACACATAATATAACTGACTGTTGGAGTTGGAAACATAATATTACTGACTGTTGGAGTTAGACACATAATATTACTGACTGTTGGAGTTGGAAACATAATATAACTGACTGTTGGAAACATAATATAACTGACTGTTGGAGTTAGACACATAATATAACTGACTGTTGGAGTTGGAAACATAATATTACTGACTGTTGGAGTTGGAAACATAATATAACTGACTGTTGGAAACATAATATAACTGACTGTTGGAGTTAGACACATAATATTACTGACTGTTGGAAACACAATATTACTGAATGTTGGAGTTAGACACATAATATTACTGACTGTTGGAGTTAGACACATAATATTACTGACTGTTGGAAACATAATATTACTGACTGTTGGAGTTGGAAACATAATATAACTGACTGTTGGAGTTAGACACATAATATTAATGACTGTTGGAGTTAGAAACATAATATTACTGACTGTTGGAGTTAGACACATAATATTACTGACTGTTGGAGTTAGAAGCATAATATTACCGACTGTTGGAGTTGGAAACATAATATAACTGACTGTTGGAGTTAGACACATAATATTACTGACTGTTGGAAACATAATATAACTGACTGTTGGAGTTAGACACATAATATAACTGACTGTTGGAGTTAGAAACATAATATTACTGACTGTTGGAGTTGGAAACATAATATTACTGACTGTTGGAGTTAGACACATAATATAACTGACTGTTGGAGTTAGACACATAATATTACTGACTGTTGGAAACATAATATTACTGACTGTTGGAAACATAATATTACTGACTGTTGGAGTTGGAAACATAATATTACTGACTGTTGGAGTTAGACACATAATATTACTGACTGTTGGAAACATAATATTACTGACTGTTGAAACATAATATTACTGACTGTTGGAGTTGGAAACATAATATTACTGACTGTTGGAGTTAGACACATAATATTACTGACTGTTGGAAACATAATATTACTGACTGTTGGAAACATAATATTACTGACTGTTGGAGTTGGAAACATAATATTACTGACTGTTGGAAACATAATATTACTGACTGTTGGAGTTGGAAACATAATATTACTGACTGTTGGAGTTGGAAACATAATATTACTGACTGTTGGAAACATAATATTACTGACTGTTGGAGTTAGAAACATAATATTACTGACTGTTGGAGTTAGAAACATAATATTACTGACTGTTGGAGTTAGACACATAATATTACTGACTGTTGGAGTTAGACACATAATATTACTGACTGTTGGAAACATAATATTACTGACTGTTGGAGTTAGAAACATAATATTACTGACTGTTGGAAACATAATATTACTGACTGTTGGAAACATAATATTACTGACTGTTGGAGTTGGAAACATAATATTACTGACTGTTGGAGTTAGACACATAATATTACTGACTGTTGGAGTTAGAAACATATTATTACTGACTGTTGGAAACATAATATTACTGACTGTTGGAAACATAATATTACTGACTGTTGGAGTTGGAAACATAATATTACTGACTGTTGGAGTTGGAAACATAATATTACTGACTGTTGGAAACATAATATTACTGACTGTTGGAAACATAATATTACTGACTGTTGGAGTTAGAAACATAATATTACTGACTGTTGGAGTTAGACACATAATATAACTGACTGTTGGAAACATAATATTACTGACTGTTGGAGTTAGAAACACAATATTACTGACTGTTGGAGTTAGAAACATAATATTACTGACTGTTGGAGTTAGAAACATAATATTACTGACTGTTGGAGTTAGACACATAATATTACTGACTGTTGGAGTTAGACACATAATATAACTGACTGTTGGAAACATAATATTACTGACTGTTGGAGTTAGAAACACAATATTACTGACTGTTGGAGTTAGAAACATAATATTACTGACTGTTGGAGTTAGAAACATAATATTACTGACTGTTGGAGTTAGACACATAATATTACTGACTGTTGGAAACATAATATTACTGACTGTTGGAGTTAGAAACATAATATTACTGACTGTTGGAAACATAATATTACAGACTGTTGGAGTTGGAAACACAATATTACTGACTGTTGGAAACATAATATTACTGACTGTTGGAGTTAGACACATAATATTACTGACTGTTGGAGTTAGACACATAATATTACTGACTGTTGGAGTTGGAAACATAATATAACTGACTGTTGGAGTTAGACACATAATATAACTGACTGTTGGAGTTGGAAACATAATATTACTGACTGTTGGAGTTAGACACATAATATTACTGACTGTTGGAGTTGGAAACATAATATAACTGACTGTTGGAAACATAATATAACTGACTGTTGGAGTTAGACACATAATATAACTGACTGTTGGAGTTGGAAACATAATATTACTGACTTTTGGAGTTAGACACATAATATTACTGACTGTTGGAGTTGGAAACATAATATAACTGACTGTTGGAAACATAATATAACTGACTGTTGGAGTTAGACACATAATATAACTGACTGTTGGAGTTGGAAACATAATACTACTGACTGTTGGAGTTGGAAACATAATATAACTGACTGTTGGAAACATAATATAACTGACTGTTGGAGTTAGACACATAATATAACTGACTGTTGGAGTTGGAAACATAATATTACTGACTGTTGGAGTTAGACACATAATATAACTGACTGTTGGAGTTAGACACATAATATTAATGACTGTTGGAGTTAGAAACATAATATTACTGACTGTTGGAGTTAGACACATAATATTACTGACTGTTGGAGTTAGAAGCATAATATTACTGACTGTTGGAGTTGGAAACATAATATAACTGACTGTTGGAGTTAGACACATAATATTACTGACTGTTGGAAACATAATATAACTGACTGTTGGAGTTAGACACATAATATAACTGACTGTTGGAGTTAGAAACATAATATTACTGACTGTTGGAGTTGGAAACATAATATTACTGACTGTTGGAGTTAGACACATAATATAACTGACTGTTGGAGTTAGACACATAATATTACTGACTGTTGGAAACATAATATTGCTGACTGTTGGAAACATAATATTACTGACTGTTGGAGTTGGAAACATAATATTACTGACTGTTGGAGTTAGACACATAATATTACTGACTGTTGGAAACATAATATTACTGACTGTTGGAAACATAATATTACTGACTGTTGGAGTTGGAAACATAATATTACTGACTGTTGGAGTTAGACACATAATATTACTGACTGTTGGAAACATAATATTACTGACTGTTGGAAACATAATATTACTGACTGTTGGAGTTGGAAACATAATATTACTGACTGTTGGAGTTGGAAACATAATATTACTGACTGTTGGAGTTAGACACATAATATTACTGACTGTTGGAGTTGGAAACATAATATTACTGACTGTTGGAAACATAATATTACTGACTGTTGGAAACATAATATTACTGACTGTTGGAAACATAATATTACTGACTGTTGGAGTTGGAAACATAATATTACTGACTGTTGGAGTTAGACACATAATATTACTGACTGTTGGAGTTGGAAACATAATATTACTGACTGTTGGAAACATAATATTACTGACTGTTGGAGTTAGACACATAATATTACTGACTGTTGGAGTTGGAAACATAATATTACTGACTGTTGGAGTTAGACACATAATATTACTGACTGTTGGAAACATAATATTACTGACTGTTGGAGTTAGAAACATAATATTACTGACTGTTGGAAACATAATATTACAGACTGTTGGAGTTGGAAACACAATATTACTGACTGTTGGAAACATAATATTACTGACTGTTGGAGTTAGACACATAATATTACTGACTGTTGGAAACATAATATTACTGACTGTTGGAGTTAGACACATAATATAACTGACTGTTGGAGTTAGACACATAATATAACTGACTGTTGGAGTTAGACACATAATATTACTGACTGTTGGAGTTGGAAACACAATATTACTGACTGTTGGAAACATAATATTACTGACTGTTGGAGTTAGACACATAATATTACTGACTGTTGGAAACATAATATTACTGACTGTTGGAGTTAGACACATAATATAACTGACTGTTGGAGTTAGACACATAATATAACTGACTGTTGGAGTTAGACACATAATATTACTGACTGTTGGAGTTGGAAACATAATATAACTGACTGTTGGAGTTAGACACATAATATAACTGACTGTTGGAGTTGGAAACATAATATTACTGACTGTTGGAGTTAGACACATAATATTACTGACTGTTGGAGTTAGAAACATAATATTACTGACTGTTGGAGTTAGAAACATAATATTACTGACTGTTGGAGTTAGAAACATAATATTACTGACTGTTGGAGTTAGACACATAATATAACTGACTGTTGGAAACATAATATTACTGACTGTTGGAGTTAGAAACACAATATTACTGACTGTTGGAGTTAGAAACATAATATTACTGACTGTTGGAGTTAGAAACATAATATTACTGACTGTTGGAGTTAGAAACATAATATTACTGACTGTTGGAGTTAGAAACATAATATTACTGACTGTTGGAGTTAGACACATAATATTACTGACTGTTGGAAACATAATATTACTGACTGTTGGAGTTAGAAACATAATATTACTGACTGTTGGAAACATAATATTACAGACTGTTGGAGTTGGAAACACAATATTACTGACTGTTGGAAACATAATATTACTGACTGTTGGAGTTAGAAGCATAATATTACTGACTGTTGGAGTTGGAAACATAATATAACTGACTGTTGGAGTTAGACACATAATATTACTGACTGTTGGAAACATAATATAACTGACTGTTGGAGTTAGACACATAATATAACTGACTGTTGGAAACATAATATTACTGACTGTTGGAGTTAGAAACACAATATTACTGACTGTTGGAGTTAGAAACATAATATTACTGACTGTTGGAGTTAGAAACATAATATTACTGACTGTTGGAGTTAGAAACATAATATTACTGACTGTTGGAGTTAGAAACATAATATTACTGACTGTTGGAGTTAGAAACACAATATTACTGACTGTTGGAAACATAATATTACTGACTGTTGGAGTTAGAAACATAATATTACTGACTGTTGGAAACATAATATTACAGACTGTTGGAGTTGGAAACACAATATTACTGACTGTTGGAAACATAATATTACTGACTGTTGGAGTTAGACACATAATATTACTGACTGTTGGAAACATAATATTACTGACTGTTGGAAACATAATATTACTGACTGTTGGAGTTGGAAACATAATATTACTGACTGTTGGAGTTGGAAACATAATATTACTGACTGTTGGAAACATAATATTACTGACTGTTGGAGTTAGACACATAATATTACTGACTGTTGGAGTTGGAAACATAATATTACTGACTGTTGGAAACATAATATTACTGACTGTTGGAGTTGGAAACATAATATTACTGACTGTTGGAAACATAATATTACTGACTGTTGGAAACATAATATTACTGACTGTTGGAGTTAGAAACACAATATTACTGACTGTTGGAAACATAATATTACTGACTGTTGGAGTTAGACACGTAATATTACTGACTGTTGGAAACATAATATTACTGACTGTTGGAGTTAGAAACACAATATTACTGACTGTTGGAAACATAATATTACTGAGTGTTGGAGTTAGAAACATAATATTACTGACTGTTGGAAACATAATATTACAGACTGTTGGAGTTGGAAACACAATATTACTGACTGTTGGAAACATAATATTACTGACTGTTGGAGTTAGACACATAATATTACTGACTGTTGGAAACATAATATTACTGACTGTTGGAAACATAATATTACTGACTGTTGGAGTTGGAAACATAATATTACTGACTGTTGGAGTTGGAAACATAATATTACTGACTGTTGGAAACATAATATTACTGACTGTTGGAGTTAGACACATAATATTACTGACTGTTGGAGTTGGAAACATAATATTACTGACTGTTGGAAACATAATATTACTGACTGTTGGAAACATAATATTACTGACTGTTGGAGTTAGAAACATAATATTACTGACTGTTGGAAACATAATATAACTGACTGTTGGAAACATAATATTACTGACTGTTGGAAACATAATATTACTGACTGTTGGAGTTAGACACATAATATTACTGACTGTTGGAGTTGGAAACATAATATTACTGACTGTTGGAAACATAATATTACTGACTGTTGGAAACATAATATTACTGACTGTTGGAGTTAGAAACATAATATTACTGACTGTTGGAAACATAATATAACTGACTGTTGGAGTTAGAAACACAATATTACTGACTGTTGGAGTTAGAAACATAATATTACTGACTGTTGGAGTTAGAAACATAATATTACTGACTGTTGGAGTTAGAAACATAATATTACTGACTGTTGGAGTTAGAAACATAATATTACTGACTGTTGGAAACATAATATTACTGACTGTTGGAGTTAGAAACATAATATTACTGACTGTTGGAAACATAATATTACAGACTGTTGGAGTTAGAAACATAATATTACTGACTGTTGGAAACATAATATTACTGACTGTTGGAGTTAGAAACACAATATTACTGACTGTTGGAAACATAATATTACTGACTGTTGGAGTTAGACACATAATATTACTGACTGTTGAAAACATAATATTACTGACTGTTGGAGTTAGACACATAATATAACTGACTGTTGGAGTTAGAAACATAATATTACTGACTGTTGGAGTTGGAAACATAATATTAATGACTGTTGGAGTTAGAAACATAATATTACTGACTGTTGGAGTTGGAAACATAATATTACTGACTGTTGGAGTTAGACACATAATATTACTGACTGTTGGAGTTGGAAACATAATATTACTGACTGTTGGAAACATAATATTACTGACTGTTGGAGTTGGAAATATAATATTACTGATTGTTGGAAACATAATATTACTGACTGTTGGAAACATAATATTACTGACTGTTGGAGTTGGAAACATAATATTACTAACTGTTGGAGTTAGACACATAATATTACTGACTGTTGGAGTTGGAAACATAATATTACTGACTGTTGGAAACATAATATTACTGACTGTTGGAAACATAATATTACTGACTGTTGGAGTTGGAAACATAATATTACTGACTGTTGGAAACATAATATTACTGACTGTTGGAAACATAATATTACTGACTGTTGGAGTTAGAAACACAATATTACTGACTGTTGGAAACATAATATTACTGACTGTTGGAGTTAGACACATAATATTACTGACTGTTGGAAACATAATATTACTGACTGTTGGAGTTAGAAACACAATATTACTGACTGTTGGAAACATAATATTACTGACTGTTGGAGTTAGAAACATAATATTACTGACTGTTGGAAACATAATATTACAGACTGTTGGAGTTGGAAACACAATATTACTGACTGTTGGAAACATAATATTACTGACTGTTGGAGTTAGACACATAATATTACTGACTGTTGGAAACATAATATTACTGACTGTTGGAGTTAGAAACATAATATTACTGACTGTTGGAGTTGGAAACATAATATTATTGACTGTTGGAAACATAATATTTTGGAGTTGGAAACATAATATTTCTCACTGTTGGAAATATATTATGTTTCCAACAGTCAGTAATATTATGTTTCCAACTCCAACAGTCAGTAATATTATGTTTCCAACAGTCAGTAATATTATGTGTCTAACTCCAACAGTCAGTAATATTATGTTTCCAACAGTCAGTAATATTACTGAGTCAGTAATATGGTTTCCAACAGTCAATAATATTGTGTTTCCAACTCCAACAGTCTGTAATATTATGTTTCCAACAGTCAGTAATATTATGAACAACAGTCATAATATTATGTGAACTCTCAGTAATATTATGTTTCCAACTCCAACAGTCAGTAATATTATGTTTCCAAAGTCAGTAATATTATGTTAACTAACAGTCAGTAATATTATGTTTCCAGTCAATATAACTGAGTCAGTAATATTATGTTTCTAACAACAGTCAGTAATATTACTTCCACAGTCAGTTAACTCCAACAGTCAGTAATATTATGTTTCTACTGTTGTCAAATAGTTTCCAACTCCAACAGTCAGTAATATTATGTTTCCAACTCAACACTATTGGAAACAGTAATATTTACTGTCAGTAATATTATGTTTGGTCAGTAATATTATGTGTCTAACTCAACAGTCAATATGTTTCCAAGTCAGTAATATTATGTTAACTCCAACAGTCAGTAATAAACATAATATTATGTGTCTAACTCCAACAGTCAGTAATATTATGTTTCAACTCCAATAGTCAATAATATTATAATATTACTCAAAGTTGGAAACATAATATTACTGACTGTTGGAAACATAATATTACTGACTGTTGGAAACATATATTACTGACTGTTGGAAACATATTATTACTGACTGTTGGAAACATATTATTACTGACTGTTGGAAACATAATATTACTGACTGTTGGAAACATATTATTACTGACTGTTGGAAACATAATATTACTGACTGTTGGAAACATATATTACTGACTGTTGGAAACATATTATTACTGACTGTTGGAAACATAATATTACTGACTGTTGGAAACATATTATTACTGACTGTTGGAAACATAATATTACTGACTGTTGGAAACATATATTACTGACTGTTGGAAACATATTATTACTGACTGTTGGAAACATATTATTACTGACTGTTGGAAACATAATATTACTGACTGTTGGAAACATATATTACTGACTGTTGGAAACATATTATTACTGACTGTTGGAAACATAATATTACAGACTGTTGGAGTTAGAAACATAATATTACTGACTGTTGGAAACATAATATTACTGACTGTTGGAGTTAGAAACACAATATTACTGACTGTTGGAAACATAATATTACTGACTGTTGGAGTTAGACACATAATATTACTGACTGTTGAAAACATAATATTACTGACTGTTGGAGTTAGACACATAATATAACTGACTGTTGGAGTTAGAAACATAATATTACTGACTGTTGGAGTTGGAAACATAATATTAATGACTGTTGGAGTTAGAAACATAATATTACTGACTGTTGGAGTTGGAAACATAATATTACTGACTGTTGGAGTTAGACACATAATATTACTGACTGTTGGAGTTGGAAACATAATATTACTGACTGTTGGAAACATAATATTACTGACTGTTGGAGTTGGAAATATAATATTACTGATTGTTGGAAACATAATATTACTGACTGTTGGAAACATAATATTACTGACTGTTGGAGTTGGAAACATAATATTACTAACTGTTGGAGTTAGACACATAATATTACTGACTGTTGGAGTTGGAAACATAATATTACTGACTGTTGGAAACATAATATTACTGACTGTTGGAAACATAATATTACTGACTGTTGGAGTTGGAAACATAATATTACTGACTGTTGGAAACATAATATTACTGACTGTTGGAAACATAATATTACTGACTGTTGGAGTTAGAAACACAATATTACTGACTGTTGGAAACATAATATTACTGACTGTTGGAGTTAGACACATAATATTACTGACTGTTGGAAACATAATATTACTGACTGTTGGAGTTAGAAACACAATATTACTGACTGTTGGAAACATAATATTACTGACTGTTGGAGTTAGAAACATAATATTACTGACTGTTGGAAACATAATATTACAGACTGTTGGAGTTGGAAACACAATATTACTGACTGTTGGAAACATAATATTACTGACTGTTGGAGTTAGACACATAATATTACTGACTGTTGGAAACATAATATTACTGACTGTTGGAGTTGGAAACATAATATTACTGACTGTTGGAGTTGGAAACATAATATTATTGACTGTTGGAAACATAATATTTTGGAGTTGGAAACATAATATTTCTCACTGTTGGAAATATATTATGTTTCCAACAGTCAGTAATATTATGTTTCCAACTCCAACAGTCAGTAATATTATGTTATGTCTAACTCCAACAGTCAGTAATATTATGTGTCTAACTCCAACAGTCAGTAATATTATGTTTCCAACAGTCAGTAATATTATGTGTCTAACTCCAACAGTCAGTAATATTATGTTTCCAACAGTCAGTAATATTGTGTTTCCAACTCCAACAGTCTGTAATATTATGTTTCCAACAGTCAGTAATATTATGTTTCCAACTCCAACAGTCAGTAATATTATGTGTCTAACTCCAACAGTCAGTAATATTATGTTTCCAACTCCAACAGTCAGTAATATTATGTTTCCAACAGTCAGTAATATTATGTTTCTAACTCCAACAGTCAGTAATATTATGTTTCCAACAGTCAGTAATATTATGTTTCTAACTCCAACAGTCAGTAATATTATGTTTCCAACAGTCAGTAATATTATGTGTCTAACTCCAACAGTCAGTAATATTATGTTTCCAACTCCAACAGTCAGTAATATTATGTTTCCAACAGTCAGTAATATTATGTTTCCAACTCCAACAGTCAGTAATATTATGTTTCCAACAGTCAGTAATATTATGTTTCCAACAGTCAGTAATATTATGTTTCCAACAGTCAGTAATATTATGTTTCCAACAGTCAGTAATATTATGTGTCTAACTCCAACAGTCAGTAATATTATGTTTCCAACAGTCAGTAATATTATGTTTCTAACTCCAACAGTCAGTAATATTATGTTTCCAACAGTCAGTAATATTATGTGTCTAACTCCAACAGTCAGTAATATTATGTTTCCAACTCCAATAGTCAATAATATTATAATATTACTCAAAGTTGGAAACATAATATTACTGACTGTTGGAAACATAATATTACTGACTGTTGGAAACATATATTACTGACTGTTGGAAACATATTATTACTGACTGTTGGAAACATATTATTACTGACTGTTGGAAACATAATATTACTGACTGTTGGAAACATATTATTACTGACTGTTGGAAACATAATATTACTGACTGTTGGAAACATATATTACTGACTGTTGGAAACATATTATTACTGACTGTTGGAAACATAATATTACTGACTGTTGGAAACATATTATTACTGACTGTTGGAAACATAATATTACTGACTGTTGGAAACATATATTACTGACTGTTGGAAACATATTATTACTGACTGTTGGAAACATATTATTACTGACTGTTGGAAACATAATATTACTGACTGTTGGAAACATATATTACTGACTGTTGGAAACATATTATTACTGACTGTTGGAAACATAATATTACTGACTGTTGGAAACATATTATTACTGACTGTTGGAAACACAATATTACTGACTGCTGGAAACATAATATTACTGACTGTTGGAATCATAACATAACTGACTGCTGGAATCATAATATTACTGACTTTTGGTGTCAGGAATCAGGAAAGACCCAAGTGCAGACCATGTCGAAGTAACATTGTTTATTGCGGTGGACAGAGGCAAAGGTACTGCGGGGCTGGCAGGCTCAGGTCGGGCAGAGGTCGGACATCTAGATAGGGGCAGAGGTCCTGGATGGCTGGCAGGCTCAGGTCGGGCAGAGGTCGGACATCTAGATAGGGGCAGAGGTCCTGGATGGCTGGCAGGCTCAGGGGCAGGCAGAGTGGTCCGGCGGGCGGGTTCAGGGTCAGGATGGGCAAGGGTCAAAAACCAGGAGGGCAAGAAAATGAGAGGCTGGTAAAAGACAGGATCTGACAAGACAAAACACTGGTAAGCTTGCCAAACATGACAAACTGGTACAGACAGACACAAAACACAGGTATAAATACACAGGGGCTAATGGGGAAGATGGTCGACACCCGGAGGGGGGTGGAGACAATCCCAAGGACAGGTGAAACAGATCAGGGCGTGACAGTTGGAGTTAGAAACATAATATTACTGACTGTTGGAGCTAGAAACATTATATTACTGACTGTTGGAGCTAGAAACTTAACGATAACATCTGCAAATCTGTGTACGTGACAAATACATTTGATTTAATTTGATATGGACACATTTCAAATCAAATCAAATTATATTTTTCACATGAGCCTAATACAACAGGTGTAGATCTTACCGTGAAATGCTTACTTGCAAGCCCTTAAGACCAACAATGCAGTTTTAAGAAAATAGAGTTTTAAAAAAATGTACCATTATATTAACTACACAAAACTGCACTGGAAATAAATGTTCTTGAAATGTTCTTTAGTTATGAAGCATGTTCTTTGTCTATAGGTGAGCCTTTACAGACGAAGAACCACATATCTGACATTTAACTACATTTAAAATAAACAATGTACACCATTATTTGATATCCTGTCTATAAAATGAAGTGGTCAAGCAAACTCTTTACGCTCCCATTAGCCGATATTTCACATTTTAAAATAGACTCACCCAGTGCTTAATTTGTAAATCGGAGGTGCCGGAACAAAAAGTGAGCAGGAAAGGGGGGGTGATCTGGGGAGCTCTGAGGTACCGGAACAGTAGAGTTGAGGGACTTATAGAGGTTGCAGACATGGGGAACATTTTTAGCATCCTAGGGTCTGGAAAAATGTGGCCTTTTATAAACGCATTTCATACAATTCCACTTAATTTTACATGACTGGAGACTTTGGCAGAATCTTTTTTAAAACCACACAAATTATCGAAATGGCAGGATACTTCAACACTGACAAACTGAGAATTTAAGTTTAGTAAAAACGACCTTGTCTTGAATACATCAATAGCCTATCCCTAGCAGTGTGGAGACACAAGTTGTAGGCTACAATATGAGGAGGAAATTATAGTCATAAACATGCTTTCCAGTTTCACTGACTCACCCAATGATGAGCAGGTCACTCACTGGTGATAGCGGATAAAGCCCATCTTTCTCTCTCTCTCTTGTTTCATTTGGAAGGTGATGAAATATATTTTGGTAGCCTACAGCACAGAGTCTTTTCTTTGCAGCAGGAACCATTTACTTTCCAACCTGTGTTTTCCTTCGATTGCATTTGAAATATTGCGAAAGGCCTGTTTGTCTGCATGCTGTTTTTTCACTGACAGATTTGGCGCATTCCGGACTATAGGTTGTTCCTTCTTATTGGGCTACAATCCACAGCTAGGCTATTTTGTAAAAGTATCTATTGATCCTCTGTGGCTAAATTATGGGTATTATCAATATACTACTATACTATTTTTTACTTTTGCTTTTCCTTTTGGCACATCGAACTGCCAGATGGTGAAGCATGATTCACCACTCCAGAAAATGTTTTTCCACTGCTACAGTCTAATGGAGGCTAGCTTTACACCACTCCGCCGAAGCTTGGCATTGCACATGGTGATCTTAGGTTTGTGCGGCTGCTCGGCCATGGAAACCCATTTTGTGAAGTTCTTGTGCTGACGTTGCTTCCAGAGGCAGTTTGGAACTCGGTAGTGAGTGTTGCAACCGAGGACAGACAATTTATGCGTGGCTATGCACTCGGCGGTCCTGTTCTATGTGCTTGTGTGGTCAATCCCCTTTGCGGCTGTGCCGTTGTTGCTCCTAAATGTTTCCACCTCAAAATAACAGTACTTACAGTTGACCGGAGCAGCTTTAGCAGTGTAGTAATGTGGCATCCTAGGACAGTGCCACGTTGAAAGTCACTGAGCTCTTTAGTAAGACCATTCTACTGCCAATGTTTGCCAATGGAGATTGAATGGCTGTGTGCTCGATTTTATACAACTGTCAGCAACGGGTGTGGTTGAAATAGCCAAATTAAAGGGGTGCCCACATACTTTTGTGTATATATAGTGTATATATATCAAATAAAACAGGGTTTTCTTTAATGGAAGCTTCTCTAATGGTAAACATGTAAAGTGGGTATACCGCAGGGCAGCTCTATTGGCCCTCTACTCTTTCTATTTTTGCTAATGACCTGCAACTGGCAGTAGCCCTTTCCTGCAGTCAAATGATCTAGTGGCCTCATGGGTGGAGTTATTCATATTTTTGATTTCATAATTAATCAACATTACATTTTTTTTAAATGCCGAAAATCTGGTGTTTCTTTGTCAAACGGTTTGGTTATATTTCAGTCTTCTGTGATGTATATAAAGTGTAATATTGGGATGCAAACTCAAAATGTATATCTGACATGGTACAGGTGTCTTCTTTTGTAAGCCCATAATCATGTATGTGAGGTGTATTATTTTGTTTTAACGTAGATTTGTTTAAGACTACCAAACACTCTGTGTGACCCTGATATAGCCCACTGCAGTAAAAGGTTACCAAGCCTGTGTGTCTATGTATGCTGATGATTCAAGCCTATACTCGTTAGCAACCACAGCTAATGAAATCACTGCAACCCTAAACAAAGAGTTGCAGTCCGTTTTAGAGTGGGTGGCCAGCAATAAACTAGTCCTGAACATCTCCAAAACTAAGAACATTGTGTTTGGTACAAATTGATCTCTACGTTCTAGATGGAAGCTGAATTTGATCATGAATAATGTGGCTGTTGAGCAAGTTGAGGAGACTAAATTACTTGGTGTTATCTTAAATTGTAAACAGTCACGGTTAAAACATATTGATTCAATGGTTTTAATAATGGGGAGAGGTCTGTCTGTGACAAAGAGATGCTCTGCTTTTGTGACACTACATTCCACAAAGAAAGACCTGCAGACTCTAGTTTAATCTTATCTTATTGCCCAGTCATGTGGTCAAGTGCTGCAAAGAAAGACCTAGTAAAAGTGCAGCTGATTCAAAAATGACCTTTGCTGTAATCAGTGTGCTAATATCAATACTATGCATGTGAGTCTCTCTTGGCTAAAAGTAAAGGAGATAAACATTAATGTGCTAAAAATTCCAAATAGTTTGCATAGTCAACTTACACACAGCACTGACGCACCCCACCAGACATGCCCCCGGGTTTTGTCCACAGTCACCAGGTCCAGAACAAATTCAAGAAAACGTACAGTATTATGTAGATCCATGTTTGAATGGAACCCTTCCGTCTCAGATTGCTCAAGTGAACAGCAAACCTGCTTTAAAAAACCCCAGATAAAGCAACGCCTCATGGCACAACGGCGCTCCTCTATTTGACCTAGATATTTTGTGTGTATGTACTTATATGTAGACTATGTGTGCTGTTTTAAAATGTATGTTGTTCTGTCCTTGAGCTGTTCTTGTCCTTTAGTGTTCTGTATTAAGTTATGTTTCATTTTGTGTGTGGATTCCAGGAAGAGTAGCTGCTGCTATCGCAACAGCTAACGGGGAGCCAAATAAAATACCAAATACCTTCTCTCTCTCACCCCCCTCTCTATGCCCTGCCCTACCTCCTACCCCCCTCTTCCTTTGCTCTCACCATATTTACTGAATAACTAACACCTGTACTCTCCAAGCAACCTACATAACCCCTATTTTATATGGAAATGGATATGAAAATGTATGCAATCAGCCCAATTGCATGTTGCTGTTTAGACCAATTAGCATATGTATGTGATTGTTAGTGGCTATGGGTAAATTACAGAAATGTGTGTGTGTTTGTGTGTGTGTGTGTGTGTGTGTGTGTGTGTGTGTGTGTGTGTGTGTGTGTGTGTGTGTGTGTGTGTGTGTGTGTGTGTGTGTGTGTGTGTGTGTGTGTGTGTGTGTGTGCGTGCGTGCGCATGCGTGTCCATCCATGCACGGGGCCAGTTGTTTACAGGAGTGTTTGCCCAGGAGAGAGGGGAAATAATCAACTGTAACACCAGTATTCTTATCCCTAATGCCAACTCTTAATCAACAGCATAACGGTTACAGCTGGCATTGGAGTGATGAAACACACAAGTCATTCCTCTTACAGCCCTCCCCAGTGGTTTCGACCAGAGTATGTCTGAGTCCCAAATCGCACCCTATGCCCTATTTAGTACAGTACTTTTGACGAAAGCCCATAAGGAATTGAGTGCCATTTGGGACACACCCACAACATCTGCTGAAAGTTTTTTTTAAATCCACACATAAAGGTTTTGAATGAGCCAATCATTCTAATGGAGTTTTGTCGGATACATTAGTTTACATGGCAGTGAAATTAAGCGGATGTGCAACCTGTCGCTCTCTCTCCAGTAAGATACTATGTTCTGTACACTTCTGTTCTGTTCTCATTTTAAAGTCATTATCGTAGTGTGTGTTCTCATATTAAAGTCACTATCGTAGTGTGTGTTCTCATATTAAAGTCACTATCGTAGTGTGTGTTCTCATATTAAAGTCACTATCGTAGTGTGTATTCTCATATTAAAGTCACTATCGTAGTGTGTGTTCTCATATTAAAGTCACTATCGTAGTGTGTGTTCTCATATTAAAGTCACTATCGTAGTGTGTTAGTGTGTGTTCTCATATTAAAGTCATTATCGTAGTGTGTGTTCTCATATTAAAGTCACTATCGTAGTGTGTGTTCTCATATTAAAGTCACTATCGTAGTGTGTTAGTGTGTGTTCTCATATTAAAGTCACTATCCTCATATTAAAGTCACTATCGTAGTGTGTGTTCTCATATTAAAGTCACTAAATATTAAAGTCACTATCGTAGTGTGTGTTCTCATATTAAAGTCACTATCGTAGTGTGTTACTATCGTAGTGTGTGTTCTCATATTAAAGTCACTAGCGTAGTGTGTTCTCATATTAAAGTCACTATCGTAGTGTGTGTTCTCATATTAAAGTCATTATCGTAGTGTGTGTTCTCATATTAAAGTCACTATCGTAGTGTGTGTTCATATATTAAAGTCACTATCGTAGTGTGTGTTCTCATATTAAAGTCACTATCGTAGTGTGTTAGTGTGTGTTCTCATATTAAAGTCATTATCGTAGTGTGTGTTCTCATATTAAAGTCACTATCGTAGTGTGTGTTCTCATATTAAAGTCATTATCGTAGTGTGTGTTCTCATATTAAAGTCACTATCGTAGTGTGTGTTCTCGTATTAAAGTCACTATAGTAGTGTGTTAGTGTGTGTTCTCATATTAAAGTCACTATCGTAGTGTGTGTTCTCATATTAAAGTCATTATCGTAGTCACTATCGTAGTGTGTGTTCTTATATTAAAGTCACTATCGTAGTGTGTGTTCTCATTAAAGTCAAAGTCACTATCGTAGTGTGTGTCACTATCTCATATTAAAGTCACTATCGTAGTGTGTGTTCATATTAAAGTCACTATCGTAGTGTGTGTTCTCATATATAAAGTCATTATCGTAGTACTATCGTAGTGTGTTAGTCATTATCGTATGTGTTCTCATATTAAAGTCACTATCGTAGTGTGTTAGTGTGTTCTCATATTAAAGTCACTATCGTGTGTGTTCTCATATTAAAGTCACTATCGTAGTGTGTGTTCTCATTTTAAAGTCACTATCGTAGTGTGTTAGTGTGTGTTCTCAAATTAAAGTCACTATCGTAGTGTCATTATCGTGTTCTCATATTAAAGTCACTATCGTAGTGTGTGTTCATATTAAAGTCACTATCGTAGTGTGTGTTCTCATATTAAAGTCATTATCGTAGTGTGTGTTCTCATATTAAAGTCACTATCGTAGTGTGTGTTCTCATATTAAAGTCATTATCGAAGTATGTGTTCTCATATTAAAGTCACTATCGTAGTGTGTTAGTGTGTGTTCTCATATTAAAGTCATTATCGTAGTGTGTGTTCTCATATTAAAGTCATTATCGTAGTGTGTGTTCTCATATTAAAGTCACTATCGTAGTGTGTGTTCTCATATTAAAGTCACTATCGTAGTGTGTTAGTGTGTGTTCTCATATTAAAGTCACTATCGTAGTGTGTTCTCATATTAAAGTCATTATCGTAGTGTGTGTTCTCATATTAAAGTCACTATCGTAGTGTGTGTTCTCATATTAAAGTCACTATCGTAGTGTGTGTTCTCATATTAAAGTCACTAGTGTGTGTTCTCATATTAAAGTCACTATCGTAGTGTGTGTTCTCATATTAAAGTCATTATCGTAGTGTGTGTTCTCATATTAAAGTCACTATCGTAGTGTGTGTTCTCATATTAAAGTCACTATCGTAGTGTGTGTTCTCATATTAAAGTCACTATCGTAGTGTGTTAGTGTGTGTTCTCATATTAAAGTCATTATCGTATATTAAAGTCACTATCGTAGTGTGTGTTCTCATATTAAAGTCATTATCTAGTGTGTGTTCTCATATTAAAGTCACTATCGTAGTGTGTGTTCTCATATTAAAGTCACTATTATAGTGTGTTAGTGTGTGTTCTCATATTAAAGTCACTATCGTAGTGTGTGTTCTCATATTAAAGTCACTATCGTAGTGTGTGTTCTCATATTAAAGTCACTATCGTAGTGTGTGTTCTCATATTAAAGTCACTATCGTAGTGTGTGTTCTCATATTAAAGTCACTATCGTAGTGTGTGTTCTCATATTAAAGTCATTATCGTAGTGTGTGTTCTCATATTAAAGTCACTATCGTAGTGTGTGTTCTCATAATAAAGTCATTATCGAAGTATGTGTTCTCATATTAAAGTCACTATCGTAGTGTGTTAGTGTGTGTTCTCATATTAAAGTCACTATCGTAGTGTGTGTTCTCATATTAAAGTCACTATCGTAGTGTGTTCTCATATTAAAGTCACTATCGTAGTGTGTGTGCTCATTTTAAAGTCACTATCGTAGAGTGTTAGTGTGTGTTCTCAAATTAAAGTCACTATCGTAGTGTGTGTTCTCATATTAAAGTCATTATCGTAGTGTGTGTTCTCATATTAAAGTCACTATCGTAGTGTGTGTTCTCATATTAAAGTCACTATCGTAGTGTGTGTTCTCATATTAAAGTCATTATCGTAGTGTGTGTTCTCATATTAAAGTCACTATCATATTAAAGTCACTATCGTAGTGTGTGTTCTCATATTAAAGTCAATCGTAGTCATTAAAGTCACTATCGTAGTGTGTTTCTCATATTAAAGTCACTATCGTGTGTTCTCATATTAAAGTCACTATCGTAGTGTGTGTTCTCATATTAAAGTCACTATCGTAGTGTGTGTTCTCATATTAAAGTCACTATCGTAGTGTGTCTCATAAAGTCACTAAAGTCACTATCGTAGTGTGTTTCTCATATTAAAGTCACTATCGTAGTGTGTGTTCTCATATTAAAGTCACTATCGTAGTGTGTGTTCTCATATTAAAGTCACTATCTATGTGTGTTCTCATATTAAAGTCACTATCGTGTGTGTTCTCATATTAAAGTCACTATCGTAGTGTGTTCTCATATTAAAGTCACTATCGTAGTGTGTGTTCTCATATTAAAGTCACTATCGTAGTGTGTGTTCTCATATTAAAGTCACTATCGTAGTGTGTGTTCTCATATTAAAGTCACTATCGTAGTGTGTTCTCATATTAAAGTCACTATCGTAGTGTGTGTTCTCATATTAAAGTCACTATCGTAGTGTGTGTTCTCATATTAAAGTCATATTAAAGTCACTATCGTAGTGTGTGTTCTCATATTAAAGTCACTATCGTGTGTGTGTTCTCATATTAAAGTCACTATCGTAGTGTGTGTTCTCATATTAAAGTCACTATCGTAGTGTGTGTTCTCATATTAAAGTCACTATCGTGTGTGTTTCTCATATTAAAGTCACTATCGTAGTGTGTGTTCTCATATTAAAGTCAGTGTGTGTGTTCTCATATTAAAGTCACTATCGTAGTGTGTGTTCTCATATTAAAGTCACTATCGTAGTGTGTGTTCTCATATTAAAGTCAAAGTCATATTAAAGTCACTATCTCATATTAAAGTCACTTATCGTGTGTTCTCATATTAAAGTCACTATCGTAGTGTGTGTTCTCATATTAAAGTCACTATCGTAGTGTGTGTTCTCATATTAAAGTCACTATCGTAGTGTGTTCTCATATTAAAGTCACTATCGTAGTGTGTGTTCTCATCACTATCGTAGTGTGTGTTCTCATATTAAAGTCACTATCGTAGTGTGTGTTCTCATATTAAAGTCACTATCGTAGTGTGTGTTCTCATATTAAAGTCACTATCGTAGTGTGTTTCTCATATTAAAGTCACTATCGTAGTGTGTTCTCATATTAAAGTCACTATCGTAGTGTGTGTTCTCATATTAAAGTCACTATCGTAGTGTGTGTTCTCATATTAAAGTCACTATCGTAGTGTGTGTTCTCATATTAAAGTCACTATCGTAGTGTGTTTCTCATATTAAAGTCACTATCGTAGTGTGTGTTCTCATATTAAAGTCACTATCGTAGTGTGTGTTCTCATATTAAATTCACTATCGTAGTGTGTGTTCTCATATTAAAGTCACTATCATATTAAATTAACCATTGGGGCCTTCTCCAAGCACAGTTGTCCACACCCATCAGGTTTAATGTATTGCCGTGGGGATTGGGCTGATTTCTACACACACACACGCAATCAGACACACACACACTTCCATTTTCTGATATCTACACCAATGGAGGCTGAGGGGAGGAAGGCTCATAATAATGGCCGGAACGGAGCAAATGGAATGGCATCTAAACACATTGAAACCACGTGTTTTATATATTCCACACCATTCCACAAATTCTGCTCCAGCCATTACCACAAGCCTGTTCTCCCCAATTACGGTGCAACCAACCTCCTGTGAACTACACACTTCAGAGAAATCTTCTGATATCTACACTCACACTTCAGTTAAATGATTAGATATCTACACTCACACTTCAGTTAAATGATTAGATATCTATACTCACACTTCAGTTAAATGATTAGATATCTGCACTCACACTTCAGTTGCATGTTCTGATATCTACAGTCACACTTCAGATCAATGTTCTGATATATACACCCACACTTCAGATCAATGTTCTGATATCTACACTCACACTTCAGATAAATGATTAGATATCTACACTCACACTTCAGATCAATGTTCTGATATCTACACTCACACTTCAGATAAATGATTAGATATCTACACTCACACTTCAGATCAATGTTCTGATATCTACACCCACACTTCAGATCAATGTTCTGATATCTACACTCACACTTCAGATAAATGATTAGATATCTACACTCACACTTCAGATAAATGATTAGATATCTACACTCACACTTCAGATAAATGATTAGATATCTACACCCACACTTCAGATCAATGTTCTGATATCTACACTCACACTTCAGTTACATTTTCTCAGAGTTCATAGTTTTCACCATCAGAGGGAGTCATTGCCAACCTTGTGGTACCCGGACACCTTCTGATGCCTATTACACAGAGGTACAGCCCACACCTCTGTCTATCCTGCAGTCTCTTCTCTAGTAGGGTGAGTGAGTGGTAATACATGGTTGGTGTACACAGTATGGCGAAAGACTGTTTGGTTGATATTAAGACTGAATGAATGAGATTGAAACAGTGACAGTTAGCTAGGGTTGGGGTCAATTCCATTTCAATTTGATTTACTTGCTGAATTGATAGTAATAGAAATGGAATTGACCCCAACCCTGCTGTTAGCTATTAAAACAGCCACTCTTAGCTGAACCAGCAGCCAGCACAAGAGACATTGTTTCCATCTCTACCTCCCTCTCCCTCCCTCCGTCTAGGAGGCCCTGCTCCCAGCCCCAGGTTTACCCCATGTTGACAGGTCAAATATTTTAGGGGGAAATACGAGCAATTCCCACACACACAGACACACATTCCCAATGTGTTTGTTGTATTTAAACTGTATTTTCCAAGGAGAGAGAATGGTGGGTCAGGTGATTTACAGCGGACTGAAGCCCGGGGAGAGAGAACGGTGGGTCAGGTCATTCACAGCAGACTGAAGCCCAGGGAAAGAGAATGGTGGGTGAGGTCATTCACAGCAGACTGAAGCCCAGGGAGAGAGAATGGTGGGTCAGGTCATTCACAGCAGACTGAAGCCCAGGGAAAGAGAATGGTGGGTCAGGTCATTCACAGCAGACTGAAGCCCAGGGAAAGAGAATGGTGGGTCAGGTCATTCACAGCAGACTGAAGCCCAGGGAGAGAGAATGGTGGGTCAGGTCATTCACAGAAGATGGGCAGCAGATATAGAGGATTATTGTTTTGTTTTCTATATAGTGATCTAGTCTATTCAAATAGAGGGTTTTTGTCTGGGAATCAGCATATGGAATATTGGGATCTGTCTGTTGGGAGTTTTGGGGAACCGAGCTTGGAGTATGGTGAATATGGCTCTGAACTCCAGGAAAATAGCACGTCTGTTTTCATTAAGAACAAACTTTTCTTTATGTTTTAGTCATTCTATATCCCAGTCAATGTCTGGATGGAAGTGTGTTTCTGTGTCAGTAGTATATATGATTGACACTCAGAATCCTTTTGAGTATACTGTCTTACCAACAGGTAAACATCTAATTTACAGAAGCTGAATTATGCTGTCAATACATTACTCACGATTGATTGATCAAAAGAAGACAGAAGAAAATGGTAAGAGAGAGAGAGAACGAAAGAGAGAGAGAAGTAGTATGTATGCATTAACAAGGTCATTTGATATTTACAAGGATATTTACGCAATCCCCCTCATGTCCTGTGCGTGTGTCAGGAGTGTGTGTGGAGTGTGTGTGTGTGTGTGTTTACACACAACAATGGATTGGAAGGGTGTGTGTCCTCTCCTAACTAAAATACAGAATGAGAGGGACAAGTCTTCAGGCCTTGCATCCTTTCTGAGTTTACTAAACAGCACAGATAGTTCATGACTGTTTTAGTAAACACAGACGTGTGTGTGTGTGTGTGTGTGTGTGTGTGTGTGTGTGTGTGTGTGTGTGTGTGTGTGTGTGTGTGTGTGTGTGTGTGTGTGTGTGTGTGTGTGTGTGTGTGTGTGTGTGTGTGTGTGTGTGTGTGTGTGTGTGTGTGTGTGTGTTGTTTCCAAAGGAGGGCGGTTTATCCTCTGTTTGGGCTGAAGACATTGAAAGTGATGCTGTCTTTCCCTCAATCTTCTCACATTTTAGAATAATGACACGCACACACGCGCACACGCACGCACGCACACACACACACACACGCACGCACACACACACACACACACACACACACACACACACACACACACACACACACACGTGTCCAAGCATTGCCGTTACAGTGTGTAAGCGGGTGCTGGTTTTAGAATGAAGAGTGTTTAAACAGTAAACCCAGAGGATTATGATGCCAGTCAAACCAATATGTGGATGTGGGGGGGTAGGCTTAGACTGGTAACTATGTGGTTAATGGACTGCAGACTGTGTGTGTGTGTGTGTGTGTGTGTGTGTGTGTGTGTGTGTGTGTGTGTGTGTGTGTGTGTGTGTGTGTGTGTGTGTGTGTGTGTGTGTGTGTGTGTGTGTGTGTGTGTGTGTTCTGTTAGTTAAACAGGGCAAAGCAGCAGGTTTATCCGAGAATGTATAGATTTTAATCCTACTGCACTGTTGATCAGTACCATCCTGGGACAGGTGACATATACCTCCTACTGCACTGTTGATCAGTTCCATCCTGGGACAGGTGACATATACCTCCTACTGCACTGTTGATCAGTACCATCCTGGGACAGGTGACATATACCTCCTACTGCACTGTTGATCAGTACCATCCTGGGACAGGTGACATATACCTCCTACTGCACTGTTGATCAGTACCATCCTGGGACAGGTGACATATACCTCCTACTGCACTGTTGATCAGTACCATCCTGGGACAGGTGACATTTACCTCCTACTGCACTGTTGATCAGTACCATCCTGGGACAGGTGACATATACTGCACTGTTGATCAGTCCATCCTGGGACTGACACTGTTGATCAGTACCATCCTGGGACAGGTGACATATACCTCCTACTGCACTGTTGATCAGTACCATCCTGGGACAGGTGACATATACCTCCTACTGCACTGTGCATCCTGGGACAGGTGACATATACCTCCTACTGCACTGTTGATCAGTACCATCCTGGGACAGGTGACATATACCTCCTACTGCACTGTTGATCAGTACCATCCTGGGACAGGTGACATATACCTCCTACTGCACTGTTGATCAGTACCATCCTGGGACAGGTGACATATACCTCCTACTGCACTGTTGATCAGTACCATCCTGGGACAGGTGACATATACCTCCTACTGCACTGTTGATCAGTACCATCCTGGGACAGGTGACATATACCTCCTACTGCACTGTTGATCAGTACCATCCTGGGACAGGTAACATATACCTCCTACTGCACTGTTGATCAGTACCATCCTGGGACAGGTGACATATACCTCCTACTGCATATCAGTACCATCCTGGGACAGGTGACATATACCTCCTACTGCACTGTTGATCAGTACCATCCTGGGACAGGTGAATATACATATACAGTACTCCTACTGCACTGTTGATCAGTACCATCCTGGGACAGGTAACATATACCTCCTACTGCACTGTTGATCAGTACCATCCTGGGACAGGTGACATATACCTCCTACTGCACTGTTGATCAGTACCATCCTGCAGTGATTATTGGATGCGTCAGCCTACGCTCCTAAAATACAGATTATCTAGGCTAGTCCTAAATGTCACTCTTTGCAATACATAGTGCACTATTTTTGAGCAGGTCTGTTATGAACTTGAGTGAAGACCCAAAAGCGGTTTTAACAGAAAACAGAGTTCTTTAATGAAAATACAGGAATGGCATAAATCCTCTTCCAACGTTGTCAGCGGAACAAAAAGAACGTTAGTATAGTGCAGGATGCTCCTGCCAGGCAGACTCCGACAGGACAGGACAAGGTGGAAGCAAACGAGACGACAGCTTGCTTCTGGCATCAAAAAACACAAACAAGAATCAGACACTGAAAGTAGCAGGAACAGAGAAAGAAATAGAGACCTAATCAGAGGGGGAAGAGAGAACAGGTGGGGAAAGAGAGAATGAGCTAGTTAGGGGAATTGTAGAACAGCTGAAGGATGAGAGACAGAGAAGGTAACCTAAAAAGACCAGCAGAGAGAGAGAATGAAGAGAAAGGACAGGAACAGACATAACAAGACATGACAAGGTCCCACATTTCCTTTAGAAAAACATTGCTTCAGCCCTGACCCCTGTTGCCCATGTCAGCGGTTTGATTAACGGTCTAGATGTATTTGCATTTTTTTCGTAACTGTGTCAATTTGAAGACGGCTAAAAGATTACACTCCAGAACCCCAGATTTGGTTTCTGTTCTGTTTCAGTTTGTTGGCAGATGTACAGAGACAGACAGACAGGCAGGCAGGCAGACACAGAGTTAAACGGATCAAGACTCGGCAGGGTTAAATATAACCGCCATATTTTAGGCTAAACACTGTCTGAGTCACAAATGACATCCTATTCCCTGATATTGTGCACTACTTTTGACCAGGACACACAAGGCTCTGGTCAAAAGTAGTGTACTTTGTATATTGTAGGGTACCATTTGTGATAAAGCCACAATCATCCTCACATGGCAAAACTGGGTTTGATAAAGACACCGATAAACTGCATTGGCAGGATAAATAAGTCATTTAGCCAAGAAGTACATTTCGGATGCAAATGTGCATGTTGAAACATGAGATATTTGAATAGTGTTACAATATAACTTTCACTCTTTCACTGATCTAGTGGGTAGACAGGTAGCCTAGAGGTTAGAGAGGTGAGCCTGTGTGTGTGTGTGTGTGTTTAGATTAGATAGGCATATGAGAACAATACAATCAATAAAATCAAGACAGGAACATCACCATCAAGACCAACCTAACAGCAGTGTTAAGGTGGGGAGAAGGCTGGGGATAGGGGATGCAGTCCTTAAGCTTTTTCCTGGTTTCTGTCCCTTTCTGTGTGTACACACTACATTACAGTGATGCTGCCCATGTTTCTGTCCCTTTCTGTGTGTACACACTACATTACAGTGATGCTGCCGGTGTTTCTGTTCCTTTCTGTGTGTACACACTACATTACAGTGATGCTGCCGGTGTTTCTGTTCCTTTCTGTGTGTACACACTACATTACAGTGATGCTGCCCATGTTTCTGTTCCTTTCTGTGTGTACACACTACATTACAGTGATGCTGCCCATGTTTCTGTTCCTTTCTGTGTGTACACACTACATTACAGTGATGCTGCCCATGTTTCTGTTCCTTTCTGTGTGTACACACTACATTTACAGTGATGCTGCCCCTTTCTGTGTTTCTGTTCCTTTTCTGTGTGTACACACTACATTACAGTGATGCTGCCCATGTTTCTGTCCCTTTCTGTGTGTACACACTACATTACAGTGATGCTGCCCATGTTTCTGTCCCTTTCTGTGTGTACACACTACATTACAGTGATGCTGCCCATGTTTCTGTCCCTTTCTGTGTGTACACACTACATTACAGTGATGCTGCCCATGTTTCTGTTCCTTTCTGTGTGTACACACTACATTACAGTGATGCTGCCCGTGTTTCTGTCCTTTCTGTGTGTACACACTACATTACAGTGATGCTGCCCATGTTTCTGTCCCTTTCTGTGTGTACACACTACATTACAGTGATGCTGCCCATGTTTCTGTCCCTTTCTGTGTGTACACACTACATTACAGTGATGCTGCCCATGTTTCTGTCCCTTTCTGTGTGTACACACTACATTACAGTGATGCTGCCCATGTTTCTGTTCCTTTCTGTGTGTACACACTACATTACAGTGATGCTGCCCGTGTTTCTGTTCCTTTATGTGTGTAGGTCTTATCAAAGAGAGAGAGGAGTCTTATCAAAAGGGTTTATTTGGATACAAACTGCTCTACAAATATATTGAACAGACTACATATACTTAATACTAACCAACAACTATAATCAAAATGTATCCTGAATGTACAACAGTTTCTAACTATGTACTTTGTATAGTTTGTGTTAGGTTTAGTAGAAGTAATAAAACATCTCCTCAAATATTTTCAGACATAGACTTCCTCAGGTACAACAGTCTTGTACCTTTTATCATTGAAAACAAGCCCACAGTAGCTCTATCCTGCTCATACCAGGGAGCTTGTCCTTTTATCATTGAAAACAAGCCCACAGTAGCTCTATCCTGCTCATACCAGGGAGCTTGTCCTTTTATCATTGAAAACAAGCCCACAGTAGCTCTATCCTGCTCATACCAGGGAGCTTGTCCTTTTATCATTGAAAACAAGCCCACAGTAGCTCTATCCTGCTCATACCAGGGAGCTTGTCCTTTTATCATTGAAAACAAGCCCACAGTAGCTCTATCCTGCTCATACCGGGGAGCTTGTCCTTTTATCATTGAAAACAAGCCCACAGTAGCTCTATCCTGCTCATACCAGGGAGCTTGTCCTTTTATCATTGAAAACAAGCCCACAGTGCCTCCAACCTGCTCATACCAGGGAGCTTGTCCTTTTATCATTGAAAACAAGCCCACAGTAGCTCTATCCTGCTCATACCGGGGAGCTTGTCCTTTTATCATTGAAAACAAGCCCACAGTAGCTCTATCCTGCTCATACCAGAGAGCTTGTCCTTTTATCCTTGAAAAAAGGCCCACAGTAGCTCTATCCTGCTCATACCAGGAAGATGGTTATGTTCAAAATATGTGCCAATGTAGTACAAAGTTTTAGTGTGTAAGACATTATCTTTTCATCTACCAGTACTTGCTCATTTTAACTTTGTCAGCACTATGGAGGTATGGAGGGGAGGGACAGGAAGAATAGGTGATGTTTTACAGTTGTCTTTTATCTGACTAACAGGCTATTATAATCTTACATTATTCTACATGAGAATAGTCCCTCTATCCTCTCTCACCTCAATAGTCAACCCCTATAAAGTTAAAATAGTGACTTCATTAAACAAGCATGTAAAGTATAATTTGCACATGTAAAATACGAGTTTCACTGTATACTGACTTTAGTAGTTGCATGTAACTTCTGTTGAGAATAAATGCAACAACAGTTGCAAGCGCATAATGTGAATAAATATAGCAACACGTACAAACATGTAAAGTGATATGTGAATACATTCAGGAAGATTTGCAAGCTTGCAACTACATTTCAGAATAAATGCAACACATTTACTTATCTTTCTTCTGTGAAACAAAACAATATTTTCTGATGTCGAATCTGTGCGCTCAGAGTTTTTGGCACTACTTTTGTGACTAACCTGTGCCAAAAGTTTTGCAAAATAAAAATATGCAAGCAAGCAACACAGAAAAACACGAGTTCTGGTGGACAGGCCTTTTTCTTTTTTCAGGTGAAGTGTTGTCATTCTTGAACGTGCTTTCACGATTTCCATCGTTTCCGGTCGGGAAGCTCCCTTTTCACTGTGATAAATATGGATCAAATGTGTTAAAATTACTAGATAGCTAAATGATATTCACAGAATTTGAAAGCTACAACAAGGCATTGGTTAGGAAGATGAAGGGAAGAATTCAAATGAGTGTTTCCACATAGCATATTGGCCAATGGTGGGAAAAGTACCCAATTGTCGTACCTGAGTAAGAGTAAAGATACCTTCATAGAAAATGACTCAGGTAAAAGTGAAAGTCACCCAGTCAAATATACTTGAGGATGAAAAGTAAATGCAATTGCTAAAATATACTTAAGTATCAAACGTAAAAGTATAAATCCTTTCAAATATTAAGCAAACCAGAGGATTTGTAAAAAATGTACTGATAGCCAGGGGCATGCACCAACACTGACATCATTTACAAATGAAGCATTCGTGTTTCGTGAGTCCGCTAGATAAGAGGCAGTAGGGATGACCTCTTGATTAGTGCGTGAATTGGACCATTTTCCTTTCCTGCTCAGCATAAAAAATGTTATTTTGGGTGTCAGGGAAAATGTCTGCAGTAAAAGGTACATTATTTTCTTTAAGAATGTAGTGAAGTAAAAGTAGTCAAAAATATAAATAGTAAAGTACAGATACCCCAAAAACTACTTAAGTAGTACTTTAAAGTATTTTTACTTAAGTACTTTACACCACTGCTATTGACATTACATGACTGGTTAGCTAGCTAGCATTAAAGCCTTCTGGCTAGCCTGTATCTAGTGGTTCTTACATTGTGTCAGAGCAATAGGTCTAGCTAAGTACTTGTCATTTGGTTGAGACTAACATTCGTTTATAAAATAATTGTTTGCTCTGTGTATATTTGGTGTGTAGTTGGATGGCTTTGCAAGTTAGCAAACTGAGATCTCTGCTCAAGTTGGCTAATGTTAGCTAGCTTGCTGATAATGTTCTGAGGAGAACAGGAAGAAGATTAGATGTGCATTTGCTTCATCTAGCTGATGCAGTACCCAGGTGAGTTTAGAGCTAACTGCTAAGAGACAGAATATGAGAGATCTCACCTTTTTATTTTGAATAGCTAGCTAGATGTCAATGTCGAATTTGATCCAAATTTAGCACAGTGGAAAGCATGCTTCCAGACCGGAACCATGGAAAATGCTCAATAATGACAACACCTCACCTGATTGGTTAGAAGAAACAGCTCTGTCCACCAGAGTTCATGTTTTTTACAACTGCAAAACTTTTGGCACAGGTTAGTCGCAAAATTAGTGCCAAAACTCTGAGTGCACAGATTCAACATTGGCAAACGTAATTTTGATTAATAGAAGAAGATTCACTAGTCACAAGCATGCAACTATTCTCAAATGTAGTTGCATGCTTGCAAATCTTATTGAATTTATTCACATATCAATGTACATGTTTGAAAGTGTTGTATTTATTTACCCATCACATTACCTGCATGCAACTGTTGTTGCATTTATGTTTGCAAATATTTTTTTCAAATACAAAACTCCGTATACAGGTGCAACTCATATTTTAAATGTGCAAATCATACTTTGCATGCTTGTATAATTAGGTCACTATTTTACCTGCATAAACCCCCTCCTTATCTCCTTCCCAGTCTTGTCCAGTCAGCAAGACTAGGAGAAAGGGAGTGAGTTATTGTGTGAGAGTAGAGAGAAGAGAGAAGGTGAGGTATGAGGATTCTCACCGTTTTACTACAGTCAGTTAGCCCTCCAGGCTTCATCTATCCATGCACCCATCAGTATATCCTTATCATACTGTAGGATCGAGTTACCCTGACAAGCAGGTTTCCCTGGTTCGCTGGTCATCGTTTCTCTGACAGGACTGTTTCTGTCCTACCTGTGTGTTTTAGGGTGGTCATTTTTCACAGAAGGTTTGAGACTGTTAATCATCTTTCACAAAGATTTGTTTAGACAGATAACTCCCTTGCAACACTAGGCAAGCAGGCTGATTTTCATTTCTGAGTTAAAAAGAGTAAGACGATGACACTTCAGAGAACGTTTTCCTCTATTTTATTATTCTTATCAAAAACAACCATCAGACCAATGTTGGTATAAGCCATACCAGACCTGGGTTCAAACACTATTTCAGGTATTTCAAATACTTTTCAAAGTAATTTCTAAACAAGTATTCAGATCACATTTATTAGAAAAAACAAGTTGTTGAATATTGGAATTGATTTGGGAATACTCATATACACTGACTCGAATACACTCCCATGCATTTATCCCAGATATTTCCAAAAAAAAAAAAAGTATTTTAAATAAATATTAGAAAATACTTTCAAATTAAATGTGGTCAACTATTCGGTTTTTACAAATAACCATTCAAATACTCAAATAAAAATACTTGTTTTGAGCTGTGTATTTGAAAATAATTAAATACACAGCAAAATGTATTCAAATAACAAAACACATGTATTTGAACCCAGGTCTGTGCCATCCATCGCAAAACAATATTCTACAATGTTGAACAAATATGTTGGACCCAAGCACTCAGAGATAAAAACACATACATAAACTATAAAATAACATATATAAACAATAAAATAAACACATTCAATAAAAATATATACAAATTAAAACTGTCAGTCATGACAGTCAGCAATTATAGATTATTAAACAGGTGTGTGTGCGTGTGTTTGTGTGCGTGTGTGTGTGTGTGTGTGCATGCGTGTGTGCGTGAAGCATCATCGATGCTGACTCGGCTGTTTCCGTGGGAACCAGGCCCTGCTCATCTTGCTGTCACACGCAACTGAGTCCCGCCCTGTCAGCTTTAACTGACTACCGTGTGTGTGTGTGTGTGTGCGCGTGTGTGTGTGTGTGTGCGCGTGTGTGTGTGTGTGTGTGTGTGTGTGTGTGTGTGTGTGTGTGTGTGTGTGTGTGTGTGTGTGTGTGTGTGTGTGTGTGTGTGTGTGTGTGTGTGTGTGTGTGTGTGTGTGTGTGTGTGTGTCAGCAGACGGTTCAGTTCAGTCTCAGGTAGAATCATGTCTCTCTTTCTCACTCTCCTTTCTTTAGTGTCGTTAGACCTCTAGCTAACTTCTGCCCAACCCTGTCTCCCTCTCTATCAGTCTGTTCAGACCTCTGTGCCTTCCCGTGGGTATAGGATGCTTGCTGAGCCCAAGCCAGGGTAGAAATGCCCATTGAACTGGCTGAGGATGGGGCTGCTGTAACCCAGGGAAGAGTGGGTGGGCGAGGAGGAGAGGCCAGGGGGAGGCGGCAGCTGGGAAGCCCACTCCGAAGCACCCGAGCTGGGGGAGTAACTACCAAAACCCCCAGGCTGTGTAGGCCTCTGGGTCCCATCCAGGGTAAGGGTTATGGGGAGGGCCCGGTTCAGCGGATCTCCTACGATCTCATTGGCTCCCCCTGACACCACTCCAGACATCTCAGACAGGAAGCTGCTCAGGCAAGGGGCGGGACCTGTGGTTGAAGGGGTGGGGATTCTCTCTGGCGTGGGAGACATGTCGATACCGTGGTTGCTGGGGGGTTCAGGGCTCCGACCTGGCTCACCTGGCTCCGACCCCCCTGACCCCCCCTCTCCTCCAGACAGTGAATCAGACTTCCTCTTCCTTTTACGACGGAAGTTTCCGTTGTCAAACATCTTCTCACAGTTTGGGTCTAGTGTCCAATAGTTACCCTTACCTGAAAGAGAGAGCGTGGGGGAAAGAGAGCGAGGGAGGGAAGGAGGGGGGGGGGTAGAGTAGAATGTGTTTGCGGTTGACACATGGATTATTGACTGCATCATCTACTATCATTACTAAACACAGTTCATCTACCGTTCCATCACAAGCCTATTACACACTCTAAAGGCACGCCTCAGTGGCTACCTAAAGTAAAGACACATGACTACTAAAGTAGACTTCTGACTTTTGACAAGGTTAGATTCAAAATGAATAATTCAACCATCAAATGTCATATCTTAGATTGATTTGTTATTGTGTGGGCTTAGGACTAAAATAAAACAAACACATAATGACTTCAGACTCTTACCAGGGTCATCCTCATCTCTGGGGACCTTCTTAAAGCAGTCGTTGAGTGACAGGTTGTGCCTGATGGAGTTCTGCCAGCCAGCCTTGCTCTTGTTGTAGAAGGGGAAGTTATCAGCCACGTACTGGTAGATCTGACTCAAGGTCAGCCGCCGCTCTGGGGCGCCATGGATCGCCATGGCGATGAGGGCGGAGTAGGAGTAGGGCGGGCGGACCAGCTTCATCAGGTCTTCCTGTGAGGGTAGAGAGAACCAGCCCAGCTCCCCCCCAGGGACCCCTGCCCCGCCAGGCCCCAGGTAAGGCCTCTGCATCCCATAGTGCTGGGGAACAAAGGGTGGCCCGGGGTTTCCTGGGGGCCCAGTGGTGGCCAGATATGGGGGAGCGTTGATGCCGGATCCGTTGAACCACAGGTAAGGATTAGGGGAGGAGGTGCTGTAGTCATAGGAGGTGGGGGTGGTGCGCTGGGGGCTGGGGAGCGATGGAGGAGGGTAGTAGCAGTCACTGTACATGCTGAGTTCTGGAGGTTCCTGGCCCAGGCTGGGGAACTGGGGGCCACAGCAAGGAGGAGACTGACCCTGAGGTTCGAACGATGCCATGGTCAGTTAGTCTGTAGCCTTTCTCACCTCCTCCTGATGCTGCTGTGTCGTCTGTCCTTGGACTGTCCTTGTCGTCTCCTTGAGGACAGATATGAATAGAGTCCTCAGTCCTTTCCTGGTGTCAGGATAACCTGAAAGTTATTTTTTAGCCTCTTTTTCAACTTGTGCTGTTCTGGTCCTTGGAAGGTGATGACTGTTTCAGTGTCTGAGTTATGCCCCTGGGGTATCTCTCTCTCTCTCTCCCTCCGTCTGTCTGTCTGTCTGTCTGTCTGTCTCTCTCCCTCCGTCTGTCTGTCTGTATGTCTGTCTCTCTCTCTCTCTCTCTCTCTCTCTCTCTCTCTCTCCTCCGTCTGTCTGTCTGTCTGTCTGTCTGTCTGTCTGTCTCTCTCTCTCTCTCTCTCTCCTCCCCCTCCGTCTGTATGTCTGTCTGTCTGTCTGTCTCTCTCTCTCTCTCTCCCTCCGTCTGTCTGTCTGTCTGTCTGTCTGTCTGTCTGTCTGTCTGTCTGTCTCTCCGTCTGTCTGTCTGTCTGTCTGTCTGTCTCTCTCTCTCCCTCCGTCTGTCTGTCTGTCTGTCCCTCTCTCTCTCTCTCTCCCTCCGTCTGTCTGTCTGTCTGTCTCTCTCTCTCTCTCTCTCTCCCTCCGTCTGTCTGTCTGTCTGTCTGTCTGTCTGTCTGTCTCTCTCTCTCTCTCTCTCTCTCTCCGTCTGTCTGTCTGTCTGTCTGTCTGTCTGTCTGTCTCTCTCTCTCTCTCTCCCTCCCTCCGTCTGTCTGTCTGCCTGTCTGTCTGTCTTTCTCTCTCTCTCTCTCTCTCTCTCTCTACTTATTACCTGTTGACTATTTGCCCTTGCTCAATGTCAGCACTGTCACCTGTCCCACTCTTTTATCTGTGTCCCTGGCAACACCCATTTCTCCTGATTGGTTGTTTAGCCAAGTGAGGATTTTGACAGGAGTGTCATTTTTTTCAATCTGTCAGAGGAATTCCCACTCTTATTTTATTTTCATATATTTTTTAGGGGATAGATCAGCTTTAATACTGCCGATAGATTGTAGCTTCCATCAACATAATTGTCTGCATCATTTCCAATCCCCAACATTTTCTTTTGCAAATATATACAGTACCAGTTGAAAGTCTGGATACACTCATTCCAGGGTTTTTCTTTATTTTTACTATTTTCTACATTGCATAATAAAAGTGAAGACATCAAAACTATGAAATACTACATTACTACATGATTCCATTAGTGTTATTTCATAGTTTTGATATCTTCACTACTATTCTACAATGTAGAAAATAGTACAAAATGAAGATTTTTTTTGAATGAGTAGGTGTTCTTCAACTTTTGACCTTTAGTGTACATTTTATGGACACAATGTATTTTACAATAGTTATCTTGTTGTTATTAGTCCCACCCTTCAGCTACCTTCAACCCCTCCCATCTATCTCTGAACACCATCCAGTTGGAGTTTTATTTGCCATATATTTTTAACTGTGCTGTTTCACAAAAGTTCTGAACATCCATTTTACAGACAGAGTATATTTTGACATGAGTTCTCTTTTTGTTGAATTCCCACTTACTCGTAGGATGAATTGAATTGCATTTGAATGGACTGTAAAAATACAATACAATTATATGTACATTTCATGAAACATTTATGATTGCTGATAATAGGCCTATACAATTTCCAAATGCCTGTTCTTTGAAAATAAATAGTAGGCTAGATTGCTATCAAGGCCGCCATTGCTGAAAAACATAATAAATAGGTCTTTCTTCCCTCCCTCAAATTCATCTGGTGTTGCCATAACTTTGTAGAAGTGGTTAGGTAGCCGTTATTTTTGGCAGCTCAGTCACAGATGAAAGGCTAGTGACTCAGTGGTAACTGTTACTTAGTTATACTTGGCGCCTCCATCTGGAAAAATGTGATAGCACTAAGTAAAATGTGATCCAAAGGTTTCTATACTTATCTAATCTGACACACGTGTCCCTCCTTAAATTCCTCACGTTACTTACGTCGAGTGGCGACCATTATTTGGGCATTAAGACATGTCACATATCAGTTTGCAAAATCTGTACAAATTATACATATCATTGAGTAAATAAAGATGCATACAAACATGATCTCTTTTTTCTTGAGTAAGGTAGCTCCAAAGTGCAGGTGTTTAAGCCTAGCTCAATGCTTTCTGTGGTGGTGGGGCAAGCCAGCAGAAAAGACGGAGCGTAGCGCCGTGATTGGCTCAGTGTTCTGTCACTCATGGGGACACTATGTCACCGCCAAGTCTAAGGGTAGAGCTAGAAACTTCTAGCCCCTTGGGTGCTGCCATAGAGTTACATTAGAAGTGCCCATCCAAGAAGAGTCAAGGTCATTGGCCACAAATAAAATGACGTCAAATCACATTTTATCTACAGTAGCGGTGAGTCATCATCATGAATCAAGTCAACAATCCACTGGCAAGTCCTTTTTAATCCTTGTTAAATGAAAGGAAATAATGAAGAGAATTATAGATAAAACGTATCGGTGCTCATCGTCCGTTGGACATAAACATTACACAACAAGTTGGAAATTGCAAATTCAACAATGAGTGTTTTGGAAGGAATCAGTGGCTAACTGCAAGCATTGCAAAGCAATAGTAAGCCTGCTATTCATTGGAGTGGCTGTATGGTCCCAACTCTAAAACACAAGGGTCTCTTTTCTGAGTTTAAAATTATAAACATTCAACATTAGCCATGCTGTCAATGAGACATGATTTTGCCATGCAAAAAACAACTGTTAACTTGGAACTGCAAAATTGGACTTTAGTGAGTTCAAGACAACTGGGAACTCAGTAAAAACAAGCTACGACTGGGAAAATACGTTTTGAACTTTCATCCAACTCAGAATTATAAAGTCAGAACTCGGGCCTCTTTCTAGAGCTACGACCTGAAGATCACTGACATCATCAGGATTCAACCTTTTTTCCTGAGTTCCCAGTTGTATAGAAAGCGCCATAAATACAGAGAATGCCAGACTTTGATGACAAAGTTTGATGACAAAATCTTCCCATGAAGGACCACTGCTCCACCTTCCTGTTCAAGTGAACACAACACAACCAGGTTTGTCCAAACATGTCTTGTATGCTGCTGCATAAATGATGTAATATGCCAAGGAGATATGTAACCTGTAGCTAAGAAAGTAATACTAAGTGTATGTTGTGTCGTAAGCTGCTTGTAGCCCATGTGTCTCACCCTAATAATTGTGTCTATTTTCACATCTTAATTTCACCTAAAGTTCTCACTTGGTGGGGCACATGTAGCCTATAACCTATTTTGAGAAATGTAATCATCAAATATTGTAAGAGCTTTCATTGTCTGCTTATATGCCCCCTTTATTTATCCTATAGTTTTGACTTGGTGTACAGGGAGAACACTGTAAGAAAGGCCCATCTTCGGAATTCTGTTGCTGTACATTTCAAAAGTGCTGAACAAATAGTTATATTGACTACATCCGTCCTAGCTCGCTCATTAATGACTTAATCGAAATTACGGTTTGCTTCTTATCTGCTTGTTGTCTCCGTATGCCATAGTTTGCACATCTCAATTGTCAGTAGAAGCCACATTTGTTTTTAGCAAGTCAGACATATCAGCTAGGTTTTTTTTTAAGTGAGAAAATTAGGCTGAATTAACTGTTTCGCTGCCAGACTAGGCTCCGCTGACAGCCAGGTATAGCATTGGTAAGGTGTTGGGACTGCTGTTGGGACAGCTTTCTGTTCCTAGGCCGTCATAGAAAATAAGAATTTGTTCTTAACTGACTTGCCTAGTTAAATAAAGGTAAAAATGTAAAAAATGTAGGCCCTAACAGTTTGTGGGCACCGTTTGTCACCATTATAGTGCTATTAATGTATTGTTTGGTGTTGTGTAGTGGCTTTGCTGGCATGCATTCCACTGTTATCTCTCTCACCCCCCCCCATCAAGATTTACATGCTAAAATTGCCACTGGCTACGTCACTGTGCAACAAGAACGAGAATATGAAATTGCAAAGACGTATGCATTAATGTATCAAATCTCAAGCATGAGTTTTGTGAATTTAAAACAATGTTTCCATCTTCCATACAAGCTACATCGTTTCTCGTGGCACGAGGCAGCAGGTTTGCAGTGCGCGAGGGCAAACAGAGACGCACCACGCGCAATTTCTCTAACCAACATCCAATATAAGAGGAATAGACTGCTAGATCCGGTCGGATAACGTTAGAGCTTATCGTAAGTACTTAGTTTACTTGTAAATATTTATAAATAAGAAGGTGCCTATTTAATTGAAGTACTCTAAAGTTGGTTATTGTATCCAAGCTTAACAAGCTCACTGACTACCATTTGTTTTCTTTGGATTCATTTTTGCGATGGTTAGCCTGGCCAGCCAACTGGACTAATTTTATCTAGTTGCTAAGCTACCCCTGTCAATCAAAGTCATCAAGTTGACGTTTATAAACTTAAGCTTAAGCACGTCCTTGCATTTGATCTACCTAGCTGTTTATCCATTATGATTATGTTACATCCATGAAACATGTTCAGTGTGCTTAAGTTTCTGGTTGGTTTTGGTAGGCTATTCATTTGGGAATCGAATCTTCATATTGCGCGTTTAAAGATGGCCTATTTTCCGGCCACCAAAAGGACAGTGAAGAAGAGATGATGGAGTTGAGCAAGGGTTTAGAGAGAATGATTGAAGACGTAGAACATCTACCAGGTATGTTGTCTCATTATGATAATCTCTACCATGTGAATGTTGTAGGCAGTGTTCTAATATGTTTATGTCTACGTTTTCTTTATGGTGATGTAGGTAGCTGTAGCTGTAGCTGTGTTTTTCAGAAACGATTAAGCAAAATCGTTAGTAGCGGAACTATTTTTGATTTTTTTTTTCTGGGTCTTTACTTTAACCTGAACACCCTATCGCCTTATTATCCATGTACTACCCACTCTTTAACGTTCCATTTTTAAAATTTTATGGGTGTGTGTAATTCATTATAAATTCTGCATTGTGCTTTAAATCATACCCTGTATGGCCCACTTCTGACACTGACAGCCCTGTCCCCATTGTCTCCCTTGTGGTTTCCCAGTGCAGCTGGCATGGATGGCCAATGACATGAAGATGCAGTGGACCAGTCCTGATCTGGGGGACTCCCTACGGAGGCTTCAGGAAGAGTTCCTCCGCTGCAGGGCTGTCATCAGTGGCTTCCCTGGGGAACAGGAGCCGAACCGGAGACGGACTGGGAAAGGACCAGGGGATGAGGAAGTGGATGGAGGAGTGACCTAGACCAGAGGATGGATACCACCTCCTCCCCACTTCACCAGGAATGTCTGCTGTTCTGAAATGGACCTGAATCCAAAGCTAGTAGCCCATGCTCTGTATGCTTGTCTACAACGTTGTTGCAGTTGTATGTACAGTAGGCTACAGTCTCATATCTGCAGTCTCTTTCTCTCTGACAGAAGAGGAAACCACTGGAGATAGGTGATAGAGATAGATGTCTCATGTCCCATACTGCATGCTGTCTTAAGCTGAGCAGCAGGCTGTTGTATGGTGCTGTTGAATACAGATTGTGGTTGTGTGTTAAGTACCTGTTATAGAATGTGTATGATACGTCTCTGGACAGGGTGTTCAAGGCACTATAGTGTTGTTGTGATTGTTATTAATTTGTGGTTTGCCTGTTTGTCAAATCTTTTATTAAAAAGCTTGAATGAGAATGTTGACCATTGGCATGTTTATTGGGATGCCAAATGCATTTGTTAGAATGTGCATACACATGTTGGCATTCTATATCTTGATAGTCATATCCCAGTCATACCCCCAACAGTCATGGTACTGTACACTTTCTACTTCACAGTTTGAATTGTTCAGAGTATTAGGCCTAAGTTAATGAATATGAGATATGAATATACCAGACTACTGTATGGATTTCTATGTGAATCAGTGGCCATGCAGGTTGACATGACATAGCTGTACTGACTCAATGCAATTTAGTTGACTGTCTGTGGTGTTTCAGATGGAGAGAAGAGAGAGAAGCACAGAACAGAGTGACTCTACTGATCTGGACCACATTCTGAAGGAGCTGGACTCCATGTCTGAGTGTCTGGACAGACTGGCATGTATGTACTATATCTCTGTTGGGCTCTGGTCAACAGTAGTGCACTATGGGTATAGGGTGTCATTTGGCACTCACTCAGCATTCTAATGTGTAGAATCTATGCAAATCTAGTGATGTAACTGTTGCGTTACCTCTGAAATGTGATCTTCCTCCTACGCATCCAAATAGGATTTCGACCCGCCGGCCAATGAACCGCTGTGCAATTCAGCCATGATGTTCAGATGTTCAACGTCTCACAATTTGCCATGTGGTTTATCGATGGCCTTTGGATACGGCAGGCCTCCAGTTGATGTGTTAGATATGGGGAGATGTGTGTAGGTTATTACAGCCAGGCTCATTATGAGATGGTTTGATGTGAAGATATGAAGCTGTGTCTTGTCTCTACCAAGGGAGATGGTTAGTGGGCAAATAAGCATTCAGCACTACAACAGTCAGGCTGTTTCCTAAATGGCACCCTATTCCCTAGATACAGTAGTTCAATACTTGTTGACATATGGACCCTGGTCAGAAGTAGTGCAGTTGAAAGTGAATAGGGTGCCATTTGGGACTCAGGTCAGGTTGTAGTAATCCTTCCCATCATGCTGCGCTGTCTGACGAGACATGCACTGAGTTGACAGTGCCTTTAAACAGCTTGGAACATTCCCGAAAATTATGTCATGGCTTTAGAAGCTTCTGATAGGCTAATTGACATCATTTGAGTCAACTGGAGGTGTACCTGTGTATGTATTCCAAGGCCTACCTTCAAACTCAGTGCCCCTTTGCGTGACATGGGAAAATCAAAAGAAATCAGCCAAGACCTCAGGAAAATAATTGTAGACCTCCACAGGTCTGGTTCATCCTTGGGAGCAATTTCCAAACACCTGAAGGTGCCATGTTCATCTGTACAAACAGTAGTATGCAAGTATAAACACCATGGGACTACGCAGCCGTCATACCGCTCAGGAAGGAGACTCGTTCTGTCTCCTAGAGATGAATGTACTTTGGTGCAAAAAGTGCAAATCAATCCCAGAACAACAGCAAAAGACCTTGTGAAAGACCTGGAGAAAACAGGTACAAAAGTATCTCTTTCAAAAGTAAAACGAGTCCTATATCAACATAACCTGAAAGGCCGCTCAGCAAGGAGAAGCCACTGTTCCAAAACAGTCTTAAAAAAGCCAGACTAGGGTTTGCAACTGCACATGGGGACAAAGATGGTACTTTTTTGGAGAAATGTCCTCTGGTCTGATGAAACAAAAATAGAACTGTTTGGCCATAATGACCGTCATAATGTTTGAAGGAAAAAGGGGGAGGCTTGCAAGCCGAAGAACACAATCCCAACCGTGAAGCACGGGGGTGGCAGCATCATGTTGTGTGGGTGCTTTGCTACAGGAGGGACTGGTGCACTTCAAAAATTAGATGGCATCATGAGGATGGAAAATTATCTGTTTATATTGAAGCAACATTTCAAGACATCAGTCAGGAAGTTAAAGCTTGGTCGCAAATGGGTCTTCCAAATGGACAATGACCCCAAGCATATTTCCAAAGTTGTGGCAACAGCTCTGTCAGGAGGAATGGGCCCATATTCACCCAACTTATTGTGGGAAGCTTGTGGAAGGCTACCCGAAACATTTGACCCAAGTTAAACAATTTAAAGGCAATGCTACCAAATACTAATTGAGTGTATGTAAACTTCTGACCCACTGGGAATGTGATGAAATAAATAAAAGCTTAAATAAATCATTCTCTCTACTATTATTCTGACATTTCACATTCTTAAAATAAAGTGGTGATCCTAACTGACCTAAGACATGGAGTTTTTACTAGGATTAAATGTCAGGAATTGTGAAAAACTGAGTTTAAATGTATTTGGCTAAGGTGTATGTAAACTTCCGACTTCAACTGTATATATACAGTATGTTCCTGGGCTTAATCTGAGACATTAACATTATTTTAACATCTGTATTTTATTATAAATAATGAACTGGTAGACATTTCCACTCTTGATTTTCCTATGCTGTTTCTAGTTTGTTACCTATAAGAAGAAAATCATCTCTCCTTTCATATCTCATATACCCTGGTCAACAGCACTGCACCCCCGACAGCAACTCGCCCAAGCCTTCCCCATTTCTGCTTCTCCCAAATCCAGTCAGCTGATGTTCTGAAAGAGCTGCAAAATCTGGACCCCTACAAATCAGCCGGGCTAGACAATCTGGACCCTTTCTTTCTAAAATTATCTGCCGAAATTGTTGCCACCCCTATTACTAGCCTGTTCAACCTCTCTTTCGTTTCGTCTGAGATTCCCAAAGATTGGAAAGCAGCCGCGTTCATCCCCCTCTTCAAAGGGGGAGACACTCTTGACCCAAACTGCTACAGACCTATATCTATCCTACCCTGCCTTTCCAAGGTCTTCGAAAGCCAAGTCAACAAACAGATTACCGACCATTTCGAATCTCACCATACCCTCTCTGCTATGCAATCTGGTTTCAGAGCTGGTCATAGGTGCACCTCAGCCACGCTCAAGGTCCTAAACAATATCTTAACCGCCATCGATAAGAAACATTACTGTGCAGCCGTATTCATTGATCTGGCCAAGGCTTTCGACTCTGTCAATCACCACATCCTCATCGGCAGACTCGACAGCCTTGGTTTCTCAAATAAATGCCTCGCCTGGTTCACCAACTACTTCTCTGATAGAGTTCAGTGTGTCAAATCGGAGGGTCTGTTGTCCGGACGTCTGGCAGTCTCTATGGGGGTGCCACAGGGTTCAATTCTTGGACCGACACTCTTCTCTGTATACATCAATGATGTCGCTCTTGCTGCTATTGAGTCTCTGATCCACCTCTACGCAGACGACACCATTCTGTATACTTCTGGCCCTTCTTTGGACACTGTGTTAACAACCCTCCAGGCAAGCTTCAATGCCATACAACTCTCCTTCTGTGCCCTCCAATTGCTCTTAAATACAAGTAAAACTAAATGCATGCTCTCCAATCGATCGCTGCCTGCACCTGCCCGCCTGTCCAACATCACTACTCTGGACGGCTCTGACTTAGAATAAGTGGACAACGACAAATACCTAGGTGTCTGGTTAGACTGTAAACTCTCCTTCCAGACCCACATCAAACATCTCCAATCCAAAGTTAAATCTAGAATTGGCTTCCTGTTTCGCAATAAAGCATCCTTTACTCATGCTGCCAAACATACCCTTGTAAAACTGACCATCTTACCAATCCTCGACTTCGGCAATGTCATTTACAAAATAGCCTCCAATACCCTACTCAACAAATTGGATGCAGTCTATCACAGTGCCATCCGTTTTGTCACCAAAGCCCCATATACTACCCACCATTGCGACCTGTACGCTCTCGTTGGCTGTCCCTCGCTTCATACTCGTCGCCAAACCCACTGGCTCCAGGTCATCTACAAGACCCTGCTAGGTAAAGTCCCCCCTCTCTCAGCTCGCTGGTCACCATAGCATCACCCACCTGTAGCACGCGCTCCAGTAGGTATATCTCTCTGGTCACCCCCAAAACCAATTCTTTCTTTGGCCTACTCTCCTTCCAGTTCTCTTCTGCCAATGACTGGAACGAACTACAAAAATCTCCCTCACTAGCTTTAAGCACCAGCTGTCAGAGCAGCTCCCAGATTACTGCACCTGTACATAGCCCATCTATAATTAAGCCCAAACAAATACCTCTTTCCCTACTGTATTTATTTTATTTTATTAATTTATTTTGCTCCTTTGCACCCCATTATTTTTTATCTCTACTTTGCACATTCTTCCACTGCAAATCTACAATTCCAGTGTTTTACTTGCTATATTGTATTTACTTTGCCACCATGGCCTTTTTTTGCCTTTACCTCCCTTATCTCACCTCATTTGCTCACATCGTATATAGACTTGTTTCTACTGTATTATTGACTGTATATTTGTTTTACTCCATGTGTAACTCTGTGTTGCTGTATGTGTCGAACTGCTTTGCTTATCTTGGCCAGGTCGCAATTGTAAATAAGAACTTGTTCTCAACTTGCCTACCTGGTTAAATAAAGGTGAAAAAAAAATATTGAATATGATTTTGTACAGGAACATATTTGATTTTCTTTTTCTGTTGTGTCTCATAGTGCGGACCCAGCTGAGACAGTGTGACCTGATCGTGTGCTTCAGCCACCCAGACAAGATGGCCTCTCTGAACAGAGTGGAACAGGGGGTGACCTGGCCCAAGACTGGACCTCAAGCTGAGGGAGGGAGGAGAGGAGGAGGAGAGGATGAAGATGGTGAGGTAAAGGAAAATAAGATATAGAGGAGGAGGAAGAAGAGGAGATTAAGGACAAGGAGGAAGAGGAGGAGGTAAAAGAGGAGGACGAGGGGGAAGAGGAGGGAGAAGAAGAGGAAATGGAGGAAGAAGAGGAGGAGGGGAGGAAGAAGGAGAAGATGGAGAAGTGAAGGAGGAGAAGATTAAGAGAAGAGAAGAAAGCATGTATGTAGTTAGTCAAATCAAATCGTATTGGTAACATACACATGGTTAGCAGATGTTAATACGAGTATAGCGAAATGCTTGAGCTTCTAGTTCCGACTATGCAGTAAAATCTAACAAGTAACCTAACAAATTTACAACAACTACCTAATACACACAAATGTAAAGGGATGAATAAGAATATGTACATATAAATATATCGATGAGCAATAGCCGTGCGGCATAGGCAATATGCAGTAGATAGTGTAGAATACAGTATATACATATGAAATGAGTAATGTAGGTTATGTAAACATTATTAAAGTGCCGTTATTTAAAGTGACTAGTGATACCTTTATTAAATCCATTTATTAAAGTGGCCAGAGATTTGAGTCTGTATGTAGGCAGCAGCCTCTCTATGTTAGTGATGGCTGTTTAACAGTCTGATGGCCTTGAGATAGAAGCTGTTTTTCAGTCTCTCGGTCCCAGCTTTGATGCATCTGTACTGACCTCGCCTTCTGGATTGTAGCGGGGTGAACAGGCAGTGGCTCGGGTGGTTGTTGTCCTTGATGATCTTTTTGGGTTTCATGTGACATCGGGTCCTGTAGGTGTCCTGGGGGGCAGGTAGTTTGCCCCTGGTGATGCGTTGTGCAGACCGCACTAGCCACTGGAGAACCTTGCGGTTGAGGACGGTGCAATTGCCATACTAGGCGGTGATACAGCCAGACAGGGTGGTCTCGATTGTGCATCTGTAAAGGTTTGTGAGTGTTTTAGATGACAAGGTAAATTTCTTCAGCCTCCTGTAGAAACTTAAAATTTTCCAACTTCTCCACTACTGTCCCATCGATGTGGATAGGGAGGTGCTCCCTCTGCTGTTTCCTGAAGTCCACGATCATCTCCTTTGTTTTGTTGACGTTGAGTGAGAGGTTGTTTTCCTGACACCACACTCTGAGGGCCCTTCCCTCCTCCTTGTAGGCCGTCTCATTATTGTTGGTAATCAGGCCTACCACTGTAGTGTCGTCTTTAAACTTGATGATTGAGTTGGAGGCGTGCATGGCCATGCAGTCATGGATGAACAGGGAGTACAAGAGAGGGCTGAGAACGCACCATTGTGGTCTTGAGGATCAGCGGGGTGGAGATGTTGTTACCTACCCTCACCACCTGGGTGCGGCCCGTCAGGAAGTCCAGGACCTAGTTGCACAGGGTGGGTCTCGAGCTTAATGACGAGTTTGGAGGGTACTATGGTGTTAAATGCTGAGCTGTAGTCAATGAACAGTATACTTAGGTATTACATAGGTATTCGGCTTGTCTAGATGGGATAGGGCAGTGTTCAGTGTGATGGCATCGTCAGTGGACCTATTGGGATGGTAAGCAAATTGTAGGGGGTCTAGGGTGTCAGGTAGGGTGGAGGTGCCATGATCCTTGACTAGTCTCTCAAAGCACTTCATAATGACAGAAGTGAGTGCAATGGGGTGATAGTAATTTAGTTCAGTTACCTTAGCTTTCTCGGGAACAGGAACAATGGTGGCCATCTTGAAGCATGTGGGGAACAACAGACTGGGATAGGGATTGGTTCAAATCCCACCTGAGGCTATCTGTTCAGTAACATAGGTTCAAATCCCACCTGAGGCTATCTGTTCAGTAACATAGGTTCAAATCCCACCTGAGGCTATCTGTTCAGTAACATAGGTTCAAATCCCACCTGAGGCTATCTGTTCAGTAACATAGGTTCAAATCCCACCTGAGGCTATCTGTTCAGTAACATAGGTTCAAATTCAACCTGAGGCTATTTGTTCAGTAACATAGGTTCAAATCCCACTTGATTGAAGACAACCTTTATCTTTTCCCACTGCCATTCTCTCATCATCTGTTAAATAACATCATGAAATACCTTAAATATATTTTCAAAAATAAGCGTAGGATTCTAGCTTAAAGGTGAACTCCTTGACAGAGCAGAGAGAGGAGGCTGTTTGTTCACCTCGCGGCCCATGAGGCCGGTGCCCAGTTGGTATGTGTTGCCTTGGTGACGTATCTGGGTGTTGTAGACCTTGCCTTGGTTCAGCACCATGAGGGTGTAGGGCTGCTCAGAAGAGCCCTTGGAACTGTCCCTCACCAGAAACGCTGCATCCTGAAATACACACAGCTACATTGATACAAACTGTGTGTGCGTCTGAGGAGGCTGGTGGGAAGAGCTATAGGAGGAGGGGGTCATTGTTAAGACTTTTATGCAACGGCATATTACGTAAAACATGGAAACCACATGTTTGATTCTGTTCCATATATTCCAGACATTACAATGAGCCTGACCTCTCATAGCTCCTCCCACCAGCAGCATCTGGTGTGTGTGTGTGTGCATGCGTGCGTGCGTGTGAACATTGTGAATTATAGGATCTTCATGAGTTGTTTATTGTGGCCACACACAAACCCTAGTGGTGCGTGGCCATGAACCTAGCAAGCCTCGAGGAGAACCAGGAAGCGTGACAAAAACGTGATTTTGTAGGTATGGCTGTGTAAGACCACCATGACCCTAGTGTTTGTCTACTGCAACAGTGTCATCTTGTGGTCAGTGAACCTCATTACATAAACTACCATTTTTACTTGACACCTGAGGATTTTTTTCCTTCTCATTCCTGGTACATGTAAATGTACTCAGTGTAAATTATATATCCTGTCTATACAGTATGTTTATTGTGGCACCACTAATTCACCTGGTCAAATTACTGTTAAACGTACTTGGCGAATAAAGCTGATTCAGTTATTGTATGTTGAGATGAGCCTCTCTAAAATGCCTGTCAATTCATGATTGTACCACTAAGTAGCGCCAGTGTTCCTACACTGCCAAGTTCCGGCCCAGGACAGGCCGGGTTCAATTCTCTCCCTCCTCCCCATGCCTTCCCCCTTTTCTAATAACTGACCACTTTCTTGGCGCAGCGCAGTTGAAATCACAGAGAGGGAAAGAGACAGCGAGCAGGCGGCAGTGGTTCATTCTGCAGTGACCATAGCGAAAATCTGTCTTCTCTGCATAGTCCCAGCGAAAATCTGTCTTCTCTGCAAAGTCCCAGCTAAAATCTGTCTTCTCTGCAAAGTCCCTAGGGATGCCAACTCTATACAACGGATGTTATAGATATTCAGTTGATTGCCTACCAAACGAAACAACTATTGCCTGAGAAAGAATCTGCATACAAAATATGGTAAGCGCCAATTTATTCTTTATTGTCTTGCACTTGCTGCTGCAGCAGCTATACTGTAATGCACGCTGCTCCCACAACCACAAAAACATTGTTCTTCTGCAAACGGAGTTTTTTTTACACAGGTTAGATCACCGGCTAATTGAAACGCTATTGAGAAGTTTTTACAGATACTTTACCCGCACATCGACGTCCCTGGCGAACATGCACGGGGCCGATTCATTTAGCCTAGCCAAGAAAACATGAAATACACCGCAACCGAGGCTAATCGCCAGTGTCTTGCAACTATCGCCAAATCAAGCAGTTTATAACCAGTTAGTTACATGATTACTCTCTTCTCTTTGTTTTCAAATGCTAAACTCCCTCCCGTGGCCTTGAATGCGTCTGACCACCTAAATTGTAGCCTACTCAGTCATCTTGCCAATTTTACAGGATTCTGACCGATTTTGTTGCCCAAATAGCTAAAGGAAGCGATGTGCAGCCCACGTCGCTCCAGCTGTGTGGACTTGGATCGCTTAAAGCACTGTTGACATTATTGGCGCATGGAAAATTGCAATTTATACATTATAATTTTAATGGTCCACGTATAATGCTAGAAAAGCAGACACGTTGCATTTCTGCCAGACAGGTTCCATTTAATTTATTATTGATGGTCCAAAAAGCAGTTTATTTGAGCCTGACCTCTACAACAACACAACTCCTCGAAGGTAAAGTGTGTGTCTGTCAGCCTTAGTGTTTGTTACTCCATCCATCTCCTCTGTCAGCCTTAGTGTTTGTTACTCCATCCATCTCCTCTGTCAGCCTTAGTGTTTGTTACTCCATCCATCTCCTCTGTCAGCCTTAGTGTTTGTTACTCCATCCATCTCCTCTGTCAGCCTTAGTGTTTGTTACTCCATCCATCTCCTCTGTCAGCCTTAGTGTTTGTTACTCCATCCATCTCCTCTGTCAGCCTTAGTGTTTGTTACTCCATCCATCTCCTCTGTCAGCCTTAGTGTTTGTTACTCCATCCATCTCCTCTGTCAGCCTTAGTGTTTGTTACTCCATCCATCTCCTCTGTCAGCCTTAGTGTTTGTTACTCCATCCATCTCCTCTGTCAGCCTTAGTGTTTGTTACTCCATCCATCTCCTCTGTCAGCCTTAGTGTTTGTTACTCCATCCATCTCCTCTGTCAGCCTTAGTGTTTGTTACTCCATCCATCTCCTCTGTCAGCCTTAGTGTTTGTTACTCCATCCATCTCCTGTGTCAGCCTTAGTGTTTGTTACTCCATCCTTCTCCTCTGTCAGCCTTAGTGTTTTTTTTACTCCATCCATCTCCTCTGTCAGCCTTAGTGTTTGTTACTCCATCCTTCTCCTCTGTCAGCCTTAGTGTTTGTTACTCCATCCTTCTCCTCTGTCTGCCTTAGTGTTTGTTACTCCATCCTTCTCCTCTGTCAGCCTTAGTGTTTGTTACTCCATCCTTCTCCTCTGTCAGCCTTAGTGTTTGTTACTGGTCCTCTCCTGTCAGCCTTAGTGTTTGTTACTCCATCCATTCTCCTCTGTCAGACATTGATGTGTTTGTCTGATCCATCTCCTCTGTCAGCCTTATGTTTGTTGGAGCTTCCATCCAGGAGACTTCTTATTTCTGTCAGCCTTAGTGTTTGTTAACCATCATTAACTGCCTGTTCCTTAGTGTTTGTTACATCCATCTCCTCTGTCAGCCTTAGATTTTTGTTACCCATCCATCTCCTCTGTCAGCTTAGTGTTTGTTATTCCATCTCCTCTGTCAGCTTGTTTGTTACATCCATCCTTCAGCCTTAGTGTTTGTTACTCCATCCAACACTCCCACTAGGCTACCATCTCCTCTGTCAGCCTTAGGTTTGTTACTCCATCCATCTCCTCTGTCAGCCTTAGTGTTTGTTACTGTGTTAGTGTTTGTTACTGTGACTGTGACCTTAGTGTTTGTTACTGTGAGCCTGTGTTTGTTACTCCATCCATCTCCTGGTTGGTGGGCCTTAGTGTTTGTTACAGTCTTCCATCCCCTGCTTAGTGTTTGTTACTCCATCCATCTCCCTGTCAGTGTGTTTGTTACTCCATCCATCTCCCTGTCAGGCCCCTTGTGTTTGTTACTCCATCCATGGAATCATGGTCAGTTAGTGTTTGTTACTCCATCCATCTCCTCTGGAGTGGGTCAGAGTGTTTGTTGGCTGAGCCTTAGGACCAGTTCAGGTCTCCTCTGTCAGTTAGGGATTTTTACATCCAACTGTGTAAGTCAGAAGTGTTTGTTACTCCACCATCTCCTCAGCCTTAGTGTTTGTTACTCCATCCACTCCCCTGTCTCTCCATCCATCTCCTCTGTCAGCCTTAGTGTTTGTTACTCCATCCATCTCCTGTCAGTGCTCTCTCTCCTTCCTCAAACGCACACCAAGTATGTTTTGTATTCCATCTCCTCTGTCAGCCTTAGTGTTTGTTACTCCATCCATTCCTGTGTAGCCTTTGACATCCTTCTCCCTGAATCAGCCTAACATCCTTCTCCTCTGTCAGCCTTAGCCTGGCTGTTATCCATCCATCTCCTGTCAGTAGCTAGCTGAGGGGTGTTTGTTAAATCTCCTGTGTCATAAATGGTTCTCACTGACAACAAGCCTTAGGTGAGGTACTCCATCCATCTCCTGTGTCAGCTTTGGTTAATCCATCTCCTGTGTCAGCCTTAGTGTTTGCTGTGAGCCTTAGTGTTTGTTACTCCATCCTGTCAGCCTTGATGGTTAAAACTCCATCCGCAGCATCCATCTCCTGTTTCAGCCTTACACTCCATCACTCACACAGCCTTAGTGTTTGTTACTCCATCCATCTCCCCTGTCAGCCTTAGTGTTTGTTACTCCATCCACTCACCACACACACACACACACACACACACACACACACACACACACACACACACACACACACACACACTGTCAGGTGAGGAGTGTTTGTGTCTCTGGTTGGACTCGTCACCCTCCAGCCTTAATGCTTCCCCCGTTTGTTACTCCATCCATCTCCTGAAGTTTCAGGAGAGACAGCTAGTTGAGACCAGGGCTTTGTTACTCCATCCTTCTCCTATCTCCCTCAGTGTTTGTCTCTCCATCCATCTCCTGTGTCAGACAGCTAGTTTTGTTACCCATCCTTCTCCTCTGGCTGATATCTCATCCATGTCCCTCAGACAGCTTAGGAGTTACTCCATCCATCCAGGCCTTAGCTGCTATCTCCCCTGTCAGACTCAGACAGCTAGGAGTGTTTGTTACCTCCTGTGCTATCTCATTGTCCCTCAGACAGCTAGGAGAGACCATCCTTCTCTCCCTGTCCCTCAGACAGCTAGCCTTAGTGTTTGTTATCCATCCTTCCCTCAGACAGCTAGGAGAGACCAGGGCTGCTATCTCCCTGTCCCTCAGACAGCTAGGAGTTACCAGGGCTGCTATCTTCCTGTCCCTCAGACAGCTAGGAGAGACCAGGGCTGATATCTCCCTGTCCCTCAGACAGCTTAGGAGAGTTATCCATCCTTCCCTCAGACAGCTTAGTGTTTGATATCTTCCTGTCCCTCAGACTTAGGAGAGACCAGGGCTTTGTTACTCCATCCTTCTCCTCTGTCAGCCTTAGTGTTTGTTACTCCATCCTAGGAGTCAGACCTTAGTGTTGATATCTCCCTGTCCCTCAGACAGCTTAGGTTTGTTAACCATCCTTCTCCTGGGCTGCTGTTTGTTATCTTCCTGTCCCTCAGACAGCTTAGTGAGAGACCCATCCTTCTCCTCTGCTGCCTATCTTCCCATCTCCCTCAGACAGCTAGGAGAGACCATCTCTGTCATTCTTATCTTCCTGTCCCTCAGACAGCTAGGAGAGACCAGGGCTGTTTCAGCCTATGTTTGTCCCTCCATCTCCCTGACATTCTTAGGTTTGTTAGACCCATCTCTGAGTATCTTCCCATGTCTCCTCTGTCAGCCTTAGGAGTTACTCCAGACCAGGGCTGATATCTTCCTGTCCCATCAGACAGCTAGGAGAGACCAGGGTTGATATCTTCCCTGTCCCTTAGTGTTTGTTACTCCATCCTAGGAGTCAGACCAGGGCTTGATATCCATCCTTCCCTCAGACAGCTTAGGAGAGATCCTTCTGGGCTGATATCTTCATCTGTCCCTCAGACAGCTAGGTTTGAGACCAGGGCTGCTCCATCTTCCTGTCCCATCAGACAGCTTAGGTGTTGATCCATCTCCTCTGGCTGATAGGTCTTCCTGTCCCTCAGACAGCTAGGAGAGACATTGATGGCTGATATCTTCCTGTCCCTCAGACTCTCTTTTGATGTCTAGGAGAGACCAATGACGGCTGCAGTGGGTTAACCCTGTCCCTCAGGGACAGCTAGGAGTCAGACCAGGGATTTGAACTATCTCCCTGTCCCACTCAACCACAGCTACCCTGGAGACTGACCAGGGCTGATATCTTCCTGTCCCTGTTAGACAGTGTAGGAGAGACCAGGGCTTTGTCATCTTCCTGTCCCCCAGACATGCTAGGAGAGAGGCCACTTGGGCTGATCTATGGAATCTCCCTGAAGGACCAGTCCCTGAGACAAACTGCTAGAATGTGTAGAGACCAGGGCTGATATCTTCCTGTCCTCTCAGACAGCTCTCGGAGAGACCAGGGCTGATATCTTCCTGTCCCTCAGACTTCTAAACGACACAACAGGTTTTGTATGCTATCTTCCTGTGTATTTGACAGAACCTGAATATATTAACATGGGCCTGGCTGGATAGGGCTGCTATCTTCCTGTCCCTCAGACAGCCTAGGAGAGACCAGGGCTGATATCTTCCTGTCCCTCAGACAGCTAGAGACCAGGGCTGCTATCTTCCTGTTCCTCAGACAGGTAGGAGTGACCAGGGCTGCTATCTTCCTGTCCCTCAGACAGCTAGTTGAGACCAGGGCTGATATCTTCCTGTCCCTTTGACAGCTAGGAGAGACCAGGGCTGATATCTCATTGTCTGTCAGACAGCTAGGAGAGACCAGGGCTGATATCTTCCTGTCCCTCAGACAGCTAGGAGAGACCAGGGCTGATATCTTCCTGTCCCTCAGACAGCTAGGAGAGACCAGGGCTGATATCTCCCTGTCCCTCAGACAGCTAGGAGAGACCAGGGCTGATATCTTCCTGTCCCTCAGACAGCTAGGAGAGACCAGGGCTGCTATCTTCCTGTCCCTCAGACAGCTAGGAGAGACCAGGGCTGATATCTCCCTGTTCCTCAGACAGCTAGGAGAGACCAGGGCTGATATCTCCCTGTCCCTCAGACAGCTAGGAGAGACCAGGGCTGCTATCTCCCTGTCCCTCAGACAGCTAGGAGAGACCAGGGCTGATATCTCCTGTCCCTCAGACAGCTAGGAGAGACCTGGGCTGATATCTCCCTGTCCCTCAGACAGCTAGGAGAGACCAGGGCTGATATCTCATTGTCCCTCAGACAGCTAGGAGAGACCAGGGCTGATATCTCCCTGTCCCTCAGACAGCTAGGAGAGACCAGGGCTGATATCTTCCTGTCCCTCAGACAGCTAGGAGAGACCAGGGCTGATATCTTCCTGTCCCTCAGACAGCTAGGAGAGACCAGGGCTGATATCTTCCTGTCCCTCAGACAGCTAGGAAAGACAGGGCTGCTATCTCCCTGTCCCTCAGACAGCTAGGAGAGACCAGGGCTGATATCTCCCTGTCCCTCAGACAGCTAGGAGAGACCAGGGCTGATATCTCCCTGTCCCTCAGACAGCTAGGAGAGACCAGGGCTGCTATCTCCCTGTCCCTCAGACAGTTAGGAGAAACCATGGCTGATATCTCCCTGTCCCTCAGACTGCTAGGAGAGACCAGGGCTGATATCTCCCCTGTCCCTCACACTGCTGCTAGGAGAGACCAGGGCTGATATCTCCCTGTCCCTCAGACAGCTTGGAAAGATCATGGCTGCTATCTCCCTGTCCCTCAGACAGCGAGGAGAAACCATGGCTGATATCTCCCTGTCCCTCACACGGCTGCTAAGAGAGACCAGGGCTGATATCTCCCTGTCCCTCAGACAGTTAACAAGGCTTGACTCTCAGGGTAGGAGTCAGGATAGCCTGCTAATCAACACACTAATCACCCTGTCAGATCACTGCTCTCTCTCTCTCTCTCTCTCTCTCTCTCTCACACACACACTCTGTCTCTCTGTCGCTCTCTCTATTTCTCTCTTCCTCTCTCTCTCTCTCTCTCTCTGTCTCTCGTAATTATATTCAATTCAAGGGGCTTTATTGGCATATGTTAACATTGCCAAAGCAAGTGAGGTAGATAATATACAAAAATTAAATAAACATTAAAAATCAACTGTAAACGTTACACTCATAGAAGTTCCAAAAGGATGAAGACATTATGTCATATCTCTCTCTGTCATATCTCTCTGTGTCTCTCTGTAACTTGCGTTGTTTGAAGGAGACCAAGGCACAGTGTAATTTGTGGTCATCATATTTATTTAAATGAGAACCAGCAACAAAATAACAAAGTGAAACCAAAAATAATGTACCGTTCCGTAGGCTACAAGAGCTGTACAAAAACAAGATCCCACAACATAGGTTGGAACAAGGCTACCGAAGTATGATTCCCAATCAGAGACAACGATAGACAGCTGCCTCTGATTCGAAACCACATTCAGCCAAACACAAAGAAATACAAAACATAGAATGCCCACCCCACATCACACCCTGACCTCACCAAATAGAGAAATAAAATGGCTCTCTAAGGTCAGGGCGTGACACTCTCCTTCTGTCTGTCTCTCTCTCTCTCTCTCTCTCTCTCTATTATATGTAATGACAATTACAACAATACTGAATGAACACTTATTTTAACTTAATATAATACATCAATAAAATCAATTTAGCCTCAAATAAATAATGAACATGTTCGATTTGGTTTAAATAATGCAATGTTGGAGCTGAAAGTAAAAGTGCAATATGTGCCATGTAAAAAAGCTAACGTTTAAGTTCCTTGCTTAGAACATGAGAACATATGAAAGCTGGTGGTTCATTTTAACATGAGTCTTCAATATTCCCATGTACGAAGTTTCAGGTTGTAGTTATTATAGGAATTATAGGACTATTTCTCTCTTTACGATTTGTATTTCATATACCTTTGACTATTGGATGTTCTTATAGGTACTTTAGTATTGCCAGTGTAACAGTATAGCTTCTGTCCCTCACCTCGCCCCTCCCTGGGCTCAAACCAGGAACACTTCGACAACAGCCACCCTCGAAGCATCGTTACCCATCGCTCCACAAAATCCGCGGCCTATGCAGAGCAAGGGGAACAACTACTCCAAGTCTCAGAGCGAGTGACGTTTGTAACGCTATTAGCGCGCATCCCACTAACTAGCTAGCCCTTACACATCGGTTACACCAGCCTAATCTCGGGAGTTGATAGACTTGAAGTCATAAACAGCTCAATGCTTGAAGCATTGTGAAGAGCTGCTGGCAAAACGCACGAAAGTGCTGTTTGAATGAATGCTTACGAGCCTGCTGCTGCCTACCACCGCTCAGTCAGACTGCTCTATCAAATATTAAATCATATACTTAATTATAACATAATAACACACAGAAATAAGAGGCTTTATTTTTTTGATTTGATTTGATTTGATTTGGCTTTGGTCTTTAATATGGTCAAATCCGGAAACGATCATCTCAAAAACAAGACGTTTATTCTTTCAGTGAAATACGGAACTGTTACATATTTCATCTAACGGGTGGCATCCATAAGTCTAAATATTCCTGTTACATTGCACAACCTTCAATGTTATGTCATAATTACGTAAAATTCTGGCAAATTTGCTGGCCCAAACTGTTGCATATACACTGACTGCATGCAATGAACGCAAGAGAAGTGACAATTTCACCTGATTAATATTGCCTGCTAACCTGGATTTCTTTGAGCTAAATATGCAGGTTTAAAAATATATACTTCTGTGTATTGATTTTAAGAAAGGTTCGCAAATGCGCTTTTGTTTAAATCATCCCCCGTTTGGCGAAGTTGGCTGTCTTTGTTAGGAAGAAATAGTCTTCACACAGTTCGCAATGAGCCAGATTACACAGTTCGCAATAAGTAATGTTAGCAGGCAATATTAACTAAATATGCAGGTTTAAAAAATATATACTTGTGTATTGATTTTAAGAAAGGCATTGATGTTTATGGTTAGGTACACATTGGAGCAACGACAGTCCTTTTTCGCGAATACGCACCGCATCGATTATATGCAACGCAGGACATGCTAGATAAACTAGTAATATCATCAACCATGTGTAGTTAACTAGTGATTATGATTGATTGATTGTTTTTAATAAGATAAGTTTAATGCTAGCTAGCAACTTACCTTGGCTTACTGCATTCGCGTAACAGGCAGTCTCCTCGTGGAGTGCAATGAGAGGCAGGTGGTTAGAGGGTTGGACTAGTTAACTGTAAGGTTGCAAGATTGAATCCCCTGAGCTGACATGGTAAAAATCTGTCTTTCTGCCCCTGAATGAGGCAGTTAACCCACCGTTCCTCGACCGTCATTGAAAATAAGAATGTGTTCTTCACTGACTTGCCTCATTAAATAAAGGTGTAAAAAAAAAAAAAATAAAAATAGTGGCCAAAAATACCGATTTCCAAATGTTATGAAAACTTGACATTGGCCCTAATTAATCGGCCATTCCGATTATTCGGTCAACCTCTAGTGTCAAGTAATTATCTTTTTGTTTTCTCATGATTTGGATGGGTCTAATTGCGGGTGAATATGTGGTCTGGGTTGAGGCCAGGTGCTGCAGACTGTTCTAGTGCCCTTGCCAATTTGTTGATATATATGTTGAAGAGAGTGAGGCTTAATGGCCCTGTGGAAAGAAATGTGTCTGTTTTATGCCAATTGTAATTGCACACGTGTTGTACTATAATTTGCTAAAAGCCAATTTGACATTTGCTCAGTACATTGTTTTCTCTGAGGAGTCTGCTCTCTCTCCCTCTCTCTCTCTCGTCCCCCCTTTCTCTCTCTCTCCCTCTCTCTCTCTCTCGCCCCCCCTTTCTCTCTCTCCCTGGCCATTAGTATTCCATAGACAGGAAGTACAGTAAGAATGTGTCTGTGTATCGGGTCCAGGGAAAGTATTATGCTGCTCGGTGACTCTGAGGAGATTAAACAGCTCTCACTAGAACGTCTTTCTCTTGTGCTGTGTCCTCTGACGCCCTGCCTTTATCCCTCTGAGAGACCCGTCTGTCGCTCTGATTAAAGACCTGCCTATTGGTGTTGATACTGAATGTACTACTTCTTGGAAGTGACTTTGAAAACAAGCTTGAGTTGTTTTCTCTGTCTAGTTTGACTCTCTGATACAGGGCACAGACACACTCAGTTTTCAAGTTTTAAGTTTTAATGTCACATGCACAAGTACAGTGAAATGGCTTTCTTGCAAACTCAAAACCCAACCATGCAATAATCGATAACAATGTATTACTTATTGTTAATTGTTGCTGTGATGCTCAGTAGCAGCTGCACAATGCACCTGTTGTTGTTTGAATACCTGTTACACCCCTACCTAAAAACGGTTATATTAGGTTCCTAATACTAGGTCGTTATAATTAGGGGTTCAAGCACAAGGCTGGGTAAAACCCTATTGTATTTGTTGGCGTTGATTATTATTATTCCAGTTCTGCCAAAATGTTGTGAAAAGATGCACATTCCCGTGAGATAGTAAGGTCTAGGTAGCAACCTGGCATGATGGGAAAGGGCCAAGGGCCACACGCCCCTCACCCCGCGTAACGTAGAGTTGTGAAATTCGGTACATAGGTCCCTCTCCTCACAAGGAACACATTTGCATAAGAACCTATGAGGTCCGCAATGATGGATTTTCCGCCATTTAGAATTTTGTGAGGAACACTTCAAATGCAAAGGTTTCACAACGCAATAGTTTTCAGGTTAATATGTCAAACAACATGATGCCTACTGACCAATAAACATTCACGTGGGTGTGGTCTGGCACGTAAATGCATATAAATCCAACACAGATATTTGTATTGTAATAAAAGTTGGTGCACATGTTCCAAACACTGTCAAGACTCAACATATGCAAGCACATTCAGATCGACCACACGTTGATGCTATAACAGGCACATGTTTATATTGCTTGATCTGTTTGACTCAGAGTGATGAAATTTGGCACACATGCTCAGGGATATAAATCTACCTAACTGGTAAAGTTTGATTCAGTTTAGCTGCATGGTGACGCTGTTGAAGAGGAAAAAACATTCATGCAAGCTCATTGGCTCATAGCGCCCATATTGTTTGAGCTAGAGTCCTGTAAAATATTGTGTTTAAAGACATGGGTACATATATGCTATATACCAAATGTGGTGCCAATCAGTGCAGCGGTTCTGGAGAAGAAGACTTTAAAGTAGTCAACATCATTGATAATGGTCCAAAATACATCAAAAGCATATTGCATGATCTGTTTGTGTCGAGTTCTGATACTTGGCAAGCATGGTAAGGAGTACAGAAGTAGCTCATCCTAGGGCAATGTGTCCAATGTGTCCTGAGGGTGGCACTATTTAGCCAAAGCTTGAACCCTTGGCATGGCTGCTTGCAGCTATATTTTTTCCCATTTAATTTTGAAGTAAAATAGACTTGCATGGCATTGCACTCTCTCTCTGTCTCGACCCCGTTACCCAGACTCTGTTCCCAGTGTCCACTCCAGTATGTTTGTCTGAAGATGTGACACAGAGGCAGTGGGACAATAGTTTTATCCTCATGGAACAGGCAGCGACCCCTGACCTTTACAGGATTAAAGGTCACAGGGTGTGGGAGGGAGGGGCGGACCGGGACCCCATACTGTGGTCTTTGTTTTTAAATGGCACCAACACACAGGATGGACTGAAATAGTCTTTCACTCAGTCAGTCTCTCAGTCTGGCTGGTCTCTCTGGGGTCTGTTGTTGTCCTGTGCTCACTTAGAGTAAGCTGCCTACTAAATATACAAGTTTTTGTCCCTCATAAGATACAGTAGGCATATGTCTATGGTCATGTATAGTCAGCTCAACAGTAATAGGCCTATGCCTGCTGAATGTGGCCTTAGGCACAGTGTAGTAGTTGGTCTTTGACTGCTGAATGTGGCCTTAGGCACAGTGTAGTAGTAGGTCTATGACTTCTAAATGTAGCCTAGGCACAGTGTAGTAGTTGGTCTTTGACTGCTGAATGTGGCCTTAGGCACAGTGTAGTAGTTGGTCTTTGACTGCTAAATGTAGCCTAGGCACAGTGTAGTAGTAGGTATTTGACTGCTAAATGTAGCCTAGGCACAGTGTAGTAGTAGGTCTATGACTTCTAAATGTAGCCTTAGGAATTGTGTAGTAGTTGGTCTTTGACTGCTGAATGTGGCCTTAGGCACAGTGTAGTAGTAGGTCTATGACTTCTAAATGTAGCCTAGGCACAGTGTAGTAGTTGGTCTTTGACTGCTGAATGTGGCCTTAGGCACAGTGTAGTAGTAGGTCTATGACTTCTAAATGTAGCCTAGGCACAGTGTAGTAGTTGGTCTTTGACTGCTGAATGTGGCCTTAGGCACAGTGTAGTAGTAGGTCTATGACTTCTAAATGTAGCCTAGGCACAGTGTAGTAGTTGGTCTTTGACTGCTGAATGTGGCCTTAGGCACAGTGTAGTAGTAGGTCTATGACTTCTAAATGTAGCCTAGGCACAGTGTAGTAGTAGGTCTTTGACTTCTAAATGTAGCCTAGGCACAGTGTAGTAGTAGGTCTATGACTTCTAAATGTAGCCTTAGGCATTGTGTAGTAGTAGGTCTATGACTTCTAAATGTAGCCTAGGCACAGTGTAGAGCAGGCTACCAGTTTTATCCTTCACAAGATACAGTATTATAATATGTCTAGTTTAGACAAGGTCTTGCTGTTTTCTTCTCATCACGTTGGTTTCTGTCAGATTGTTTATCTTCCCCTGAGAAGAATAGTGAGCACCCACCCTTTGTGTGTGTTAGATAAACCCAGGATGCTTGAGGTACGCTACTGTTATCCAGATCATTTAGTCTAAAGTACTGTTGTATTGTAGTACAAAAGGCCAGGAGTCATCATCCCTCTGTAAATGCCTGGGTATTATTGTTTCTTTATATACAGTTGAAGTCATAAGTTTACATACACCTTAGCCAAATACATTTAAATTCAGTTTTTCACAATTCCTGACATGTAATCCTAGTAAAAATGCCCTGTCTAAGGTCAGTTAGGATCACCACTTTATTTTAAGAATGTGAAATGTCAGAATAATAGTAGAGAGAATGATTAATTTCAGTTTTTATTTCTTTCATCACATTCCCAATGGGTCAAAAGTTTACGTACACTCAAATAGTATTGGTAGCATGGTCTTTTAAATGGTTTAACTTGGGTCAAACGTTTTGGGTAGCCTTCCACAAGCTTCCCACAATAAGTTGGCCCATTCCTCCTGACATAGCTGCTGTAACTGAGTCAGGTTATAGCTGCTGTAACTGAGTCAGGTTTGTAGGCCTCCTTGCTCACGCACACTTTTTCAGTTCTGCCCACAAATTTCCTATGGGATTGAGGTCAGGGCTTTGTGATGGCCACTCCAATACCTTGACTTTGTTGTCCTTAAGCCATTTTGCCACAACTTTGGAAGTATACATGGGGTCATTCTCCATTTGGAAGACCCATTTGCGACCAAGCTTTAACTTCCTGACTGATGTCTTGAGATGTTGCTTCAATATATACACAAATATTTTCTCCTTCATGATGCCATCTATTTTGTGAAGTGCACCAGTCCCTCCTCCAGCAAAGCACCCCCACAACATGATGTTGCCACCCCCTTCATCTGTAGGAGACAGAACGAGTCTCCTTCCTGAGCGGTATGACGGCTGCGTGGTCCCATGGTGTTTATACTTGCATACTATTGTTTGTACAGATGAACGTGGTACCCTCTGGCATTTGAAAATTGTTCCCAAGAATGAACCAGAATTGTGGAGGTCTACAATGTCTTTTGATCACCCATGAAGGCACTGAGTTTGAAGGTAGGCCTTGAAATACATCCACAGGTACATCTCCAATGGACTCAAATGATGTCAATTAGCCTATCAGAAGCTTCTAAAGCCATGACATATTTTTCTGGAATTTTCCAAGCTGTTTAAAAACACAGTCAACTTCTGACCCACAGGAATTGTGATATGGTGAATTATACCATATCATACCCCCCTTTCTGTCTCTCCCTGGCCATTAGTATTCCATAGACAGGAAGTACAGTATTTGGGAAAAATTCACTATATGTATTAAAGTAGTCAAAAGTTGTGCCCAATAGAAATGCATGTTTAATAATGTATTGTTTCACTTTGATTTTAAATAAGAATGGAATATGTTTCTGAACACTTATACATGAATGTGGATGCTACCATGATTACAGATAATGATGAATGAATCGTGAACACTGATGAGTGAGAAAGTTTACAGATGCACAAATATCATACCCCCAAGACATGCTAATCACTCACCACTACAATAACAGCTTGCGTGTCTTTTTGCAGAGTAAGACTTTTTGTGGAAGGTACTAAGCTGCATACAGACCCCCGCTATCAGGAATTAAGGTAAGACCCAAGTGTAGTAACAATGTTTATTGTAACAACAGGGGGCAGGCAAACGACAGGCCAAGGCACAGGACAGCAGGCAGGCTCAGGGTCAGATCAGGTAGAGGTCGGTAATCCAGAAGTGTGGCAAAGGTACAGGATGGCAGGCAGCGTCATGGACAGGCAGAGTGGTCATGCGGGCGTGTACAGGGCCAGGACAGGCGAGGGCCGAAAACCAGGCGGACAAGAAAATAGAAACTGGAAAAATCAGGAACTGAGACACAAAACGCTGGTAGGCTGGAACAAACAAGACTAGCTGGCAACAGACAGAAAACACAGGACACAGAGGATAAGTGGGAAAGATGGGTGATACATGGAGGGGGTGGAGACAAGGACAGGAGAGGGACGCCACCTGGCGATCCACCTGGGCGGTACCTGGTTGACTGAGGTGCCGGCGGTGAAAGTCGGCGATGAGGGCCGGGTCCAGGATGTCTTTAGCGGGAACCCAGCACCTCTCCTCCGGGCCATAACCCTCCTAGTTAACCAGGTACTTGAAACACCGGCCCCGTTGTCGAACCCTCAGGAGGCATCTCACCGTGTACGCTGGCTGGCCATTGATGACACGAGGGGAGGAATGGGCCTAGAAACAGAAGACAAGGGGCTGTCAGACATGGTTTTGACTCTAGACACGGAAAAGGTAGGAAAAATACGGAGGGTACGGGGCAACAGAGGACGAACAGCAGAGGGGCTAATGATCTTGGAGCGGGGGAGGTCTCGGCTTCCAAGAGTGTAGCCGTGGCACAATAGCAGCATGCCAGCGCCTCAGGCTTGACCTTCTGGGATACCGGTAAGTGCTGCGGAATTTCCAATCCCCCAGGAAGATGTCCCGGGGCAGGCAGAGCTGACTTCAGGCAATGAGTGTGGCAGGATGGGCTCTAGCCCACGATGGCACCAGTAGCCCAGTCAATGGATGGGTTGTGTCGCTGGAGCCAAGAGAATCCCAATACCACAGGAACCTGCAGGGACACTCGTAGGTTAACGGGGGTGGGCTTATGGGTGACCAGGCCTATTGAGCGCTCGTCCAGCGCTCTAACATCCATGTGAATGGAGAGGGGTTGAGTAGGGATGCCCAGCTCGGACGGCAGGGTTGCGTCCATGAGACTCACCTCGGCCCCCGAGTCGATGAGTATCTGGAGAGACTTGGACTGGTCGCCCCACAGAAGGGTGGCATGGAGAGGGGGGCGAGCAAGGGGAGAAAACAATTATCTTGAAGACCCACCAGAGTACGCACTCCAACGAATGAGCTAGGTCTCTTGAAGGGACAGGTAGACACAATATGACTGGCGGTACCGCAATACAGACAACTCTGGGTCTCAAGTCTGCATACTCATTAGACTGGAGACAGCCTGGCCCTGCTGAGCTGCATCGGCTTGGGAAGAGGTGAATCGGCAGTCTCCGGAGGCTCTTGGACGGAGCTCGAATCCTTTAAGGGACGTAGACACCAGGGACTTCCGGAGTTTATCAGATGCCACGTGGGATCACTGAGTGAGAGATTAGGACCGCAATCGGACCTCTTCTCCCTCCTATGTTCCCGTAGTCGACCATCGATCCAGATCATCGATCCGATGAATGAGTCGAGATCCGTCAGTAGTTCTCGGGCTGCCAGCTCATCCTGAGAGTGAACTGTAGCCTATTGCCTGTTTCTGTTTGAGTCTTTTAAGAGTGTTTTAAGAATGTGAAACAACTGTTTGCTGCTTTTCATTAAATCATGTCTTATAGGCTAAAGGATTTTGTTCATATGTGCATAATATTATATTTTGTAGCAACCGAATTTATGAAAATGAACAATTCATGCGAAAATACTTCTGGTAAAATGCTGACATTTGGTCATTTCAATTTAAAAAATACTGAAGAAATTGAATTATTGTTATTTTAGAGACACAAAGAACATTTTACATTTTGGGAATTTAGCAGACACTCTTATCCAGAGCGACTTACAGTGAATCCATTCATCTTAAGATTTGTTCTGCTATTGGGGTGCCAGGACAGAGAAAAGCTTGGACTGGCCTGAGCGGACCTGCCCTCCCATAGGGGTGGGAGGGCCAAGAGACCTGAAGTGGCCTGAAGGTAGGGAGGGGCAGTTCCTCTTGCTGCTCTGTAGGTAAGCCCCAGGGTCTTGTAGTGGATGTGATCTTCGACTGGAAGCCAGTGGAGTGAGTGGAGGAGTGGGGTGACATGGGTCTCACCATCATCATTAACATTATTTACATAATTCAAATTCACCAAATCGTTTTGTTCATACGCGTTATAAGGCTTATGAACAAAATTATTTGTTAATGATGATGGTGAGAGCCCAGTAACATATGGACTCCCATCCCTTTCATCATAGAGACTATTGTTACTTCCACCTCAAACTCAACCTCAACAAGACCTGCCCGCTCAAGGCCTGCCCGCTCAGGACCTCCTATGACCAGGTTAATACCTGACAGTACTTCCTATGACCAGGTTAATACCTGTCAGTACATCCTATGACCAGGTTAATACCTGTCAGTACTTCCTATGACCAGGTTAATACCTGTCAGTACTTCATATGACCAGGTTAATACCTGACAGTACTTCCTATGACCAGGTTAATACCTGTCAGTACTTCATATGACCAGGTTAATACCTGACAGTACTTCCTATGACCAGGTTAATACCTGACAGTACTTCCTATGACCAGGTTAATACCTGTCAGTACATCCTATGACCAGGTTAATACCTGTCAGTACATCCTATGACCAGGTTAATACCTGTCAGTACTTCCTATGACCAGGTTAATACCTGTCAGTACTTCCTATGACCAGGTTAATACCTGACAGTACTTCCTATGACCAGGTTAATACCTGTCAGTACTTCCTATGACCAGGTTAATACCTCACAGTACCTTCTATGACCAGGTTAATACCTGTCAGTACCTCCTATGACCAGGTTAATGCCTCACAGTACCTTCTATGACCAGGTTAATACCTGTCAGTACTTCATATGACCAGGTTAATACCTCACAGTACCTTCTATGACCAGGTTAATACCTGTCAGTACTTCCTATGACCAGGTTAATACCTGTCAGTACGTCCTATGACCAGGTTAATACCTGTCAGTACTTCCTATGACCAGGTTAATACCTGTCAGTACTTCCTATGACCAGGTTAATACCTGACAGTACTTCCTATGACCAGGTTAATACCTGTCAGTACTTCCTATGACCAGGTTAATACCTCACAGTACCTTCTATGTGACCAGGTTAATACCTGTCAGTACTTCCTATGACCAGGTTAATGCCTCACAGTACCTTCTATGACCAGGTTAATACCTGTCAGTACTTCATATGACCAGGTTAATACCTCACAGTACCTTCTATGACCAGGTTAATACCTGTCAGTACTTCCTATGACCAGGTTAATACCTCACAGTACCTTCTATGACCAGGTTAATACCTCAGTACCTCCTATGACCAGGTTAATACCTCAGCACCTCCTATGACCAGGTTAATACCTCTCAGTACATTCTATGGCCAGGTTAATACCTCTCAGTACATCCTATGACCAGGTTAATACCTCAGCACCTCCTATGACCAGGTTAATACCTCAGTACCTCCTATGACCAGGTTAATACCTCACAGTACCTTCTATGACCAGGTTAATACCTCAGTACTTCCTATGACCAGGTTAATGCCTCACAGTACCTTCTATGACCAGGTTAATACCTGTCAGTACTTCATATGACCAGGTTAATACCTCACAGTACCTTCTATGACCAGGTTAATACCTGTCAGTACTTCCTATGACCAGGTTAATACCTCACAGTACCTTCTATGACCAGGTTAATACCTCAGTACTTCCTATGACCAGGTTAATACCTCACAGTACCTTCTATGACCAGGTTAATACCTGTCAGTACTTCCTATGACCAGGTTAATGACTCACAGTACCTTCTATGACCAGGTTAATACCTGTCAGTACTTCCTATGACCAGGTTAATACCTCACAGTACCTTCTATGACCAGGTTAATACCTCAGTACCTCCTATGACCAGGTTAATACCTCACAGTACCTTCTATGACCAGGTTAATACCTCAGTACCTCCTATGACCAGGTTAATACCTCAGCACCTCCTATGACCAGGTTAATACCTCACAGTACCTTCTATGACCAGGTTAATACCTCACAGTACCTTCTATGACCAGGTTAATACCTCAGTACCTCCTATGACCAGGTTAATACCTCAGCACCTCCTATGACCAGGTTAATACCTCTCAGTACATTCTATGACCAGGTTAATACCTGTCAGTACATCCTATGACCAGGTTAATACCTCTCAGTACATTCTATGGCCAGGTTAATACCTCTCAGTACATCCTATGACCAGGTTAATACCTCAGTACCACCCAGTTGGTTCCTGGTTTTGTTTCCTAACGCTATTATAAGGTTACTACAGTGTTATTGTCTGTCTGCTCTGGGTTGTTTCGTAATTGTATTTATTGTCTGAGAGGAGCTCAGGTTGAGGAAACGAGTCTTGCTGACATGGTCTGGTCTGGTCTGCTGCTCAAACAGATAACTGGAAGCAGGCCTTGACACGCTCTTCACACTCAACCCCCCTCCTTTTCACCCTCTTTGTGCTCTCTGTCTCTGCTCTCTATCTATCTCTCTGTCTATCTCTTTGTCTTATTTAACCTTTATTTAGGCAGGGGAGTTCCCATTGGGACCAAGGTCTCTTTCGCTACAGAGTTCAGTCAACCAACTCAGCTTGAGAACTTGTTGCCAGAAAGTTACATCCTAGTTACAATTCTAATTACAATGTCATTGCCAACATGGGTGGTAGTTTGCCAAACTCTTGGTTGGCAGCCGGGGGCTGTTGTCCTGCTAGTCGACCCACGCAGTAGTGCCAGCTCAGGCATTCCCTCCATCTGTCCCTCCGTTCCTTCCACCCCCCTGCCTGGCATCGAAATCTGCTCTCCTGATCACATGGTGGGACCAAAGAAAAGGGGAAAAATAAAGAAAGGATTTATCCTGGGCTTAAAGGAGAGAACAACCCTCATGTTCTTTTCCTCTCTTAGAAGTCAGTGTTGTAATGTGATCCAGCACAGAACCTGTCGGTCCGCCTGGCTTGACCCTTACCCTGCCCCTTACCCTGACCCTGACCCTGACCTTGACCCTTACGCTTACTCTGTCCCTTACCCTGACCCTTACCCTGACCTTGACCCTTACTCTGCCCCTTACCCTGACCCTTACCCTGACCTTGACCCTTACTCTGCCCCTTACCCTGACCTTGACCCTGACCCTTACTCTGACCCTTACCCTGACCCTTACCCTGACCTTGACCCTTACTCTGCCCCTTACGCTGACCCTGACCTTGACCCTTACGCTTACTCTGCTCCTTACCCTGACCCTTACCCTGACCTTGACCCTTACTCTGCCCCTTACCCTGCCCCTTACTCTGACCCTTACCGTGACCCTGACTCTACCCCTTACCCTGCCCCTTACCCTGAACCTTACCCTGACCTTGACCCTTACTCTGTCCCTTACCCTGACCCTTACCCTGACCCTTACCCTGACCTTGACCCTGACCCTGACTCTACCCCTTACCCTGACCCTTACTCTGACCCTGACTCTACCCCTTACCCTGACCCTTACTCTGACCCTGACTCTACCCCTTACCCTGACCCTTACTCTGACCCTGACCCTGACTCTACCCCTTACCCTGACCCTGACTCTACCCCTTACCCTGACCCTTACTCTGACCCTTACCCTGACCTTGACCCTTACGCTTACTCTGCCCCTTACCCTGTCCCTTACCCTGTCCCTTACCCTGACTCTGACCCTTACCCTGCCCCTTACTCTGACCCTTAACCTGCCCCTTACTCTGACCCTTACCTGCCCCTTACAGACAGACAGACAGACAGACAGACAGACAGACAGACAGACAGGCAGGCAGGCAGGCAGGCAGGCAGGCAGGCAGACAGACAGGCCACAGCACTGAGCACTGCAGGACAGGCAGACAGACAGGCCAAAGCACTGAGCACTGCAGGACAGACAGACAGACAGGCCACAGCACTGAGCACTGCAGGACAGACAGGCCGTCCACAGGACTGAGCACTGTAGGACTAGCAGACAGACAGGTCACAGCACTGCAGGACTAGCAGGCAGACAGGCCACAGCACTGCAGGACTATTAGGCAGACAGGCCACAGCACTGAGCACTGCAGGATAGGCAGACAGGCAGGCCACAGCACTGCAGGACAGGCAGACAGGCAGGCCACAGTACTGCAGGACAGGCAGACAGGCAGGCCACAGCACTGCAGGACAAGCAGACAGGCAGGCCACAGCACTGCAGGACATACAGACAGACAGGCCACAGCACTGCAGGACATACAGACAGACAGGCCACAGCACTGCAGGACATACAGACAGACAGGCCACAGCACTGCAGGACAGGCAGGCCACAGCACTGAGCACTGCAGGACATACAGACAGGCAGGCCACAGCACTGCAGGACAGGCAGACACCCTTATTATCTGTTCTGTTGACTTCCTGTCTGTCTGTATGTCTGTCTCTCTATTGCTTTTTCTCTCTCTATCGCTCTCTTTCTCTCTCTGTCTCTCTTTATTGCTCTCTCTCTCTCTTTGTCTCTTTCTCTCTCTCTGTCTCTCTTTTTCTCTCCATCTGTTTCTCTCTCTGTCCCTCACTGTGTTTTCTTCTCTCTCTTGCCTTGTTGCTATTATAACCTGATTACCAACAGAATTAGAGCAGTTAAAAGAAATGCTTTCAGCACACCAGCATTCAGTTCTCGAACCACCCAGTTTATAATACCGTTCATCCCATGTCTGAGCCGGGGTTATTGTGTGTTGATCCAAAGGTAAGCTTGCTAGATTGGCTGTTGGTGTGTAGTGAAACCAGCTTTCAAACATCTTCACACCAGGTCTACATTGACCGCTTCACATCCTGGTCTTTGTGTCTGAACAGACTGAACTGGTCTGACTGACCACCCTAGAATGGAGTACATTGATGAATACACAGAGGAGAGGAAATGAGAGGAGAGCTGAAGGGGAGGAACAGGAGAGGAGAAGAAGGTCCAAGTGTATATAACCAGAGAACTGGTCTGACTGCAGTGGCCCCTAGAATAAACCCTGTGTGAATACACACAGAGAGGAGAAGGAGAGGAGTGGAGTGGAGGGGGAGGAGAGGAGAGGAGTGGAGGGAGGGGGAGGAGAGGAGGGGGAGGAGGGGGGAGGGAGGGAGAGGAGTTGAGGGAGGGGGAGGAGAGGGAGAGGAGGGGGGAGAGAGAGGAGTGGAGGGGGAGGAGAGGAGAGGAGTGGAGGGAGGGGGGGAGTAGAGGAGAGGAGGGGGGAGGAGAGGAGTTGAGGGGAGGGGGGAGGAGAGGAGGAGGAGGGAGGGGGAGGAGAGGAGTGGAGGGAGGGGGAGGAGAGGGAGGGGGAGGAGAGGAGTTGAGGGAGGTGGAGGAGAGGAGTTGAGGGGGAGGAGAGGAGAGGAGTGGAGGGGGAGGAGAGGAGTGGAGGGGGAGGAGAGGAGAGCGAAGGTGTGTGTGTGTGCATGCGTGTGTGTGAGAGGAGAGGCTGTGTGTGTGCGTGCGTGCGTGTGAGAGAGAGAGAGAAGCTGTGTGTGTGTGTGTGAGAGAGAGACGCTGTGTGTGTGCGTGCGTGCGTGTGAGAGAGAAAGAGAGAGGCTGTGTGTGTGCGTGCGTGTGTGTGAGAGAGAGACGCTGTGTGTGTGCGTGCGTGCGTGTGAGAGAGAGAGAAGCTGTGTGTGTGTGTGCGTGTGTGTGAGAGAGAAAGAGAGAGGCTGTGTGTGTGCGTGTGTGCGTGCGTGTGTGTGAGAGAGAGACGCTGTGTGTGTGTGTGTGTGTGTGTGTGAGAGAGAGAGACGCTGTGTGTGTGCGTGCGTGCGTGTGAGAGAGAGAGAGAAGCTGTGTGTGTGTGTGCGTGTGTGTGTGAGAGATAGACGCTGTGTGTGTGCGTGTGTGCGTGTGAGAGAGAAAGAGAGAGGCTGTGTGTGTGCGTGTGTGCGTGCGTGTGTGTGTGAGAGAGAGAGAGAGAGAGGCTGTGTGTGTGCGTGTGTGTGAGAGAAAGAGGGAGGGCGGGGTATGGACCAGGAAGAGAGGAGAACTGAAGTCACAGCTTATTTCACTGAGAGGTGAACAACGTTATTTAGTTTATTTAGTTATATAACATCAGATTGACAAGGTAACGTTATGTATAGTAGGTTATTTCACTGAGAGGTGAACAACGTTATTTAGTTTATTTAGTTATATAACATCAGATTGACAAGGTAACGTTATGTATAGTAGGTTATTTCACTGAGAGGTGAACAACGTTATTTAGTTTATTTAGTTATATAACATCAGATTGACAAGGTAACGTTATGTATAGTAGGTTATTTCACTGAGAGGTGAACAACGTTATTTAGTTTTTTTAGTTATATAACATCAGATTGACAAGATAACGTTATGTATAGTAGGTTATTTCAATATGCTTTTAGAACGTTCACTGTAAAGTTGACAGTCACCTAGAAATGCAGCATAGTCTTAAGTAAAAACAATAGTAAATATGGACCTATACTATTAATACACAAATCACAGATTGCAGTGTAGAGAAGACTAGCAGAAATCCTGCAGATATTTTCATGTTGTTGTGTTTCATGTTGTAGCTTTAGTAAACTGTGAGGGGGATGGTGAGTCAATGACTTAACTTTTAGCCCAGGAAGCTCATTTGCTATTGAAATGAACAGGGAATTCTCTTGCTAACTTTTCATACTGAGGCAGTAGTTTATATTTACCACCATAACATCCCCGTTCACTGACTAGCAGGAAACAGCATGGCCTCTTGTTGGTACCACACCATTGCTAATAGAGTGAATTCAGAAGCCCTTGGAGAGATGTTTAGACCACAATAGCTAATGATGAGGTTTAAAGTTGACTTCATGTTGTGCATCCTAATGCAAATAGCCCTCCATTCATTAGGCTACATTGGCTTATGTCAGTAGGCTCGTGTTGCGTTAGGAATTCCCCCAGTGATTGTTAACCCATTTATTCACTGAAGCGTGATGACAAGAAGTGAGATTAGAAGTCAGGCTTGTCCCTGTGTCTACCATCCGACAGGCGGTTCTCTCTCAAAGTCCTGTGGCGTCTGCAACCATTCTGTTCCCACCGGTCTCATACTCTGCTCTCTGTGGGTTCTCTGTGATTCATACAAAAAGACCAGTACAGCAAGGTCAACAACAGATCACTATCAATGTTTACAACACAGACCCTCATGGTCTCTCTCTTTCTCTCTCTCGCTCACTCTCTCTCTCATCCCTTTCTCCCACTCTATCTCTCTTTCTCCATCATCCACTACTCTCTTTCTCCCACTCTCTCTCTCTTTCCCCATCATCCACGACTCTCTTTCTCCCACTCTCTCTCCCCATCATCCACTACTCTCTTTCTCCCACTCTCTCTCTCTTTCCCCATCATCCACTACTTTCTTTCTCCCACTCTCTCTCTCTTTCCCCATCATCCACTACTCTCTTTCTCCCACTCTCTCTCTCTTTCCCCATCATCCACTACTCTCTTTCTCCCACTCTCTCTCTCTTTCCCCATCATCCACGACTCTCTTTCTCCCACTCTCTCTCCCCATCATCCACTACTCTCTTTCTCCCACTCTCTCTCTCTTTCCCCATCATCCACTACTCTCTTTCTCCCACTCTCTCTCTTTCCCCATCATCCACTACTCTCTTTCTCACACTCTCTCTCTTTCCCCATCATCCACTACTCTCTTTCTCCCACTCTCTCTCTCTTTCCCCATCATCCACTAATCTCTTTCTCCCACTCTCTCCATCTTGCAGCATCATCCACTACTCTCTTTCTCCCACTCTCTCTCTCTTTCCCCATCATCCACTACTCTCTTTCTCCCACTCTCTCTCTCTTTCCCCATCATCCACTACTCTCTTTCTCCCACTCTCTCTCTCTTTCCCCATCATCCACTACTCTCTTTCTCCCACTCTCTCTCTATTGCAGCATCATCCATTACTCTCTTTCTCCCTCTCTCTCTCTCTTGCAGCGTCATCCACTACTCTCTTTCTCCCACTCTCTCTCTCTTGCAGCGTCATCCACTACTCTCTTTCTCACTCCATCTTTCTCTCTTTTGGGCCGCAGAGTGGCGCAACGGTCTAAGGCACTGCATCTCAGTGCTAGAGGCGTCACTACAGACCGTGGTTTGATTCCAGGCTGTATCACTACCGACCGTGATTGGGAGTCCCATAGGGTGGTGCACAATTGGCACAGTGTTGTCCGGGTTAGGGTATGGCCAGGGTAGGCCGTCATTGTAAATAAGAATTTGTTCTCAACTGACTTGCAGAGTTAAATAAAGGTTAAATAAAATAAATCCCACTCTGACTCTCTCTCCATCCCTCACTCTCTCTCTCCATTTCTCTCTAATACTGCTGACAGTGTGAGGTGATAGAGTCTAAGGTTAGCTAGGTCAGGTGTGGGCTGTAGCGTAGCCAGTTGACGTGGGAAACACTCCACTCTATCAGATCAGTATCTAATGCTGTAATCACAGAACACTGACTCCTATGTGAACCTGTTCCCCTACAACAGGAAACAATGGAGTTCTTTTTAGACACCACACCCCCTCTCTCGCTCTCTCGCTCTCTCTCGCTCTCTCTCTTTCTCTCTCTCTTTCTCTCTATGTCTCAATTTCAATTCAATTTCAATTTAAGGGCTTTCTTGGCATGGGAAACATATGTTAACATTGCCAAAGCAAGTGAAATAGATAATAAGCAAAAGTGAAATAAACAATGAAAAAATAACTGTAAACATTACACAAATTCATTAAAAATCCTACAATGTGATTTTCTGGATTGTTTTTTTCTCATTTTGTCTGTCATAGTTGAAGTGTACCTATTATGAAAATTACAGGCCTCTCTCATCTTTTTAAGTGGGGGAACTTGCACAATTGGTGGCTGACTAAGTACTCCCCCCCCCACTGTATATACAGTGTTGTATTAATATGCATATAGTTCAAGTACAAAGGAAAAATAAATAAACATAAATATAGGTTGTATTTACAATGGTGTTTGTTCTCCACTGACTGCCCTTTTCTTGTGACAACAGGTCACAAATCTTGCTGTTGTGATGGTACACTGTGGTATTTCACCCAATAGATATGGGAGTTTATCAAAATTAGATTTGTTTTTAAATTCTTTGTGGGTCTGTGTAATCTGAGGGAAATACAGTGGGGAGAACAAGTATTTGATACACTGCCGATGTTGCAGGTTTCCCTACTTACAAAGCATGTAGAGGTCTGTAATGCTTACAATAGGTACACTTCAACTGTGAGAGACAGAATCTAAAACAAAAATACAGAAAATCACATTGTATGATTTGTAAGTAATTCATTTGCATTTTATTGCATGCAATAAGTATTTGATACATCAGAAAAGCAGAACGTAATATTTGGTATAGAAACCTTTGTTTGCAACTACAGAGATCATACGTTCCCTGTAGTTTTTGACCAGGTTTGCACAAAATGCAGCAGGGATTTTGACCCACTCCTCCATACAGACCTTCTCTAGATCCTTCAGGTTTCGGGGCTGTCACTGGGCAATACGGACTTTCAGCTCCCTCCAAAGATTTTCTATTGGGTTCAGATCTGGAGACTGGCTAGGCCACTCTAGGACCTTGAGATGCTTCTTACGGAGCCACTCCTTAGTTGCCTTGGCTGTGTGTTTCGGGTCGTTGTCATGCTGGAAGACCCAGCCACGACACAACTTCAATGCTCTTACTGAGGGAAGGAGGTTGTTGGCCAAGATCTCGTGATACATGGTCCCATCCATCCTCCCCTCAATAGGGTGCAGTTGTCCTGTCCCCTTTGCAGAAAAGCATTCCCAAAGAATGATGTTTCCACCTCCATGCTTCACGGTTGGGATGGTGTTCTTGGGGTTGTATTCATGCTTCTTCTTCCTCCAAACACGGCAAGTGGAGTTTAGACCAAAAAGCTATATTTTTGTCTCATCAGACCACATGACCATCTCCCATTCCTCATCTGGATCATCCAGATGGTCATTGGCAAACTTCAGACAGGCCTGGACATGCGCTGGCTTGAGCAGGGGGACCTTGCGTGCGCTGCAGGATTTTAATCCATGACGGCGTAGTGTGTTACTAATGGTTTTCTTTGAGACTGTGGTCCCAGCTCTCTTCAGGTCATTGACCAGGTCCTGCCGTGTAGTTCTGGGCTGATCCCTCACCTTCCTCATGCTCATTGATGCCCCACGGGGAGAGGTGAGATCTTGCCTGGAGCCCAAGACTGAGGGTGATTGACCGTCATCTTGAACTTCTTCCATTTTCTAATAATTGCACCAACAGTTGTTGCCTTCTCACCAAGCTGCTTGCCTATTGTCCTGTAGCCCATCCCAGCCTTGTACAGGTCTGCAATTTTATCCCAGATGTCCTTACATAGCTGTCTGGTCTTGGACATTGTAGAGAGGTTGGAGTCTGTTTGATTGAGTGTGTGGACAGGTGTCTTTTATACAGGTAACAAGTTCAAACAGGTGCAGTTAATACAGGTAATGAGTGCAGAACAGGAGGGCTTCTTAAAGAAAAACTAACAGGTCTGTGAGAGCCAGAATTCTTACTGGTTGGTAGGTGATCAAATACTTATTGATGGTCATACATTGGGCAGGAGGTTAGGAAGTGCAGCTCAGTTTCCACATAATTTTGTGGGCAGTGAGCACATAGGCAGACCTGTCTCTCAAGAGAAGACAGGCTATGACAGCCATTCCCAATAGGAATGCTATGCTCACTGAGTCTGTACATAGTCACAGCTTTCCTTAAGGAGCTCCTTTAGCACCTCGGACTCAGAAACCGCCTACAGGGAGATACTTTGTAGTGGGGCAGGGGAAAAAGACGGAGGAGCATAGTCACATTAGAAGGTATGGGAGATGAGGAAATGTTGGACGGGCAAGGAGACATGGCATAGTCAAATAGGAATCCTGACTTAATGAAGTGGTGACTAAAGAGCTCAGCCATATGCTCCTTGTCAGCAGCAAACACATCATCAATGTTAAGGGACATGGGCAGCTGTGAGGAGGAGCGTTTATTCTCAGGTCTGTTACCGTTTTCTAGAACTTCTTGGGGTTAGACCCACAGAGAGAGAACTGCTCCTTAAAGTAACTAACTTTGGCTTTCCGGATAGCCAGAGTGTACGTATTTCTAATTTGCCTGAACGAGAGCAAGTCAGCCTGAATGCCGTGTGCCGAGCGATTTGCCAAATGAAATTCTTGAGGTGGAGTAATTCTGCCAGAACACGGTCGAACCAGGGGCTGAACCTGTTTTTCATTCTCATTTAGCTTATGAGCGTGTATTTGTTACCACTGAAAATACCAAAAAAGAAGGACCAAGCGTCTTCGACAGAGCTGATTCTATACCTGATTCTGTACCAATTTACAGAGGCCAGGTCATGAAGGAAGGCTTGCTCATTAAAGTGTTTTAGCAAGCGTCTATGACAAGTCAGTACAGGTCGTTTCACTGAGCAGCCATTATGAACACAGGCTGTAAAACAATGATCACTAAGGTCATTACAGAAAACACCAGATTGATACCTATCAGGATTATTTGTGAGGACAACATCAAGAAGAGGGCCTTTTCTGTGTGTTTGGAGTCAAACCTTGTGGGATTGGCAATAATCTGAGGAAGATTTGTCCCATTGCTTTAGGACTTGGTCAGGTGGGTTAAGCATGTCCCAGTTTAGGTCACCTAGCAAGACAAATTCAGACTCAGTGTAGGGGGCCAGGAGAGAGTTTAGGGCAGGTAGGGTACAGGCCAGTGCTGATGGAGGACCATAGCACCCAGCAACATTCAACAAAGGGCTATTTGAAAGTTTTATGTGTAAATCCAGCAGATCAAATTGTTTGGGGACAGACTTGGTGGAGACAACCAGGCACTGAAAGTGTTCCTTAGTAAAGATTGCCACTCCACCACCATCTGTCTTGCTGAAAAGGTTACGTTTGGGTCAGTCACAGTGTTCAGGTATTCTACAAAATAGCATTCTAGTTTGCTCTGTTTTTTTGTTAATTCTTTCATTCTTTCATTCTTTCATGTGTCAAGTAAGTATCTTTTTGTTTCCTCGTGATTTGGTCTAATTGTGCTGCTGTCTGGGGCTCTGTGGGGTGTGTTTGGGTTTGTGAACAGAGCCCCAGGACCAGCTTGCTTAGGGGACTCTTCTCCAGGTTCATCTCTCTGTATGTGATGGCTTTGTTATGGAAGGTTTGGGAATCACTTCCTTTTAGGTGGTTGTAGAATTTAACGTCTCTTTTCTGGATTTTGATAATTAGTGGGTATCGGCCTAATTCTGCTCTGCATGCATTATTTGGTGTTTTATGTTGTACACAGAGGATTTTTTTGCAGAATTCTGCATGCAGAGTCTCAATTTGGTCTTTGTCCCATTTTGTGAATTATTGCTTGATGAGCGGACCCCAGACCTCACAACCATGAAGGACAATGGGTTCTATAACTGATTCAAGTATTTTTAGCCAGATCCTAATTGGGATGTCGAAATTTATGTTCCTTTTGATGGCATAGAAGGCCCTTCTTGCCTTGTCTCACAGATCGTTCACAGCTTTGTGGAAGTTACCTGTGGCGCTGATGTTTAGGCAGAGGTATGTATTGTTTTTTGTGTGCTCTAAGGCAACGGTGTCTAGATGGCATTTGTATTTGTGGTCCTGGCAACTGGACCTTTTTGGAACACCATTATTTTTGTCTTATTGAGATTTACTGTCAGGGCCCAGGTCTGACAGTCTGTGCAGAAGATCTAGGTGCTGCTATAGTCCCTCCTTGGTTGGTGACAGAAGCACCAGATCATCAGCAAACAGTAAACATTTGACTTCAGATTCTAGTAGGGGGAGAAGCCGGGTGCTGCAGACTGTTCTAGTGCCCTCGCCAATTCGTTGATATATATGTTGAAGAGGCTGGGGCTCATTTAATTGGCTCATTCATCCCCCCGCCTCTCCCCTGTAACTATTCCCCAGGTCGTTGCTGAAAATTAGAATTTGTTCTCAGTCAACTTACCTAGTAAAATTAGGGTTTTAAAAAATCTAAATGAAGCTGCATCCCTGTCTCACCCCCCGGCCCCGTGGAAAGAAATGTGTGTTTCTTTTAACAATTTTAACCGCACAAACTTATTGTTTGTGTACATGGATTTTATAATGTCATATGATTTTCCCCCAACACCACTTTCCATCAATTTGTATAGCAGATCCTCTTGCCAAATTGTGTCAAAAACTTTTTGAAATCTTCAAAGCATGAGAGGAGTTTGCCTTTGTTTTGGTTTGTTTGGCTGTCTGTCAGTTAGGGTATGCAGGGTGAATACGTGGTCTGTCCTACAGTAATTTGATAAAAAGCCAATTTGACATTTGCTCAGTACATTGTTTTCACTGAGGAAATGTACGAGTCTGCTGTTAATGATAATGCAGAGGATTTTCACAAGGTTGCTGTTGATGCATATCCCAAGGTAGTTGTTGGAGTCAAATCTGTCTCCACTTTTGTGGATTGGGGTGATCAGTCCTTGGTTCCAAATATTGGGGAAGATGCCAGAGCTGAGGATGATGTTAAACAGTTTAAGTATAGCCAATTGGAAATTTTGGTCTGTATATTTGATCATTTATTTTAGGATACCATCAATACCAAAGGCCCTTTTGGGTTGGTTTGTATTATGTCCTGTCGTTCATTCAAGGTAATTGGAGAATCCAGTGGGTTCTGGTAGATCTTTCTGTCTCTCTCTTTCTCTCACACACCTTTCGCTCCGTTCAGGTTCATGAGATGTTTGTTCTTTCTGTCCTGTCCCTTCCTTTATTAACTTAAACTGGGACTGGAATGTGACATCCTGCTCGCTGTCTTGATTCTGTTGCAGGAATTATGGGCCATTTTATGTCTGCTAGCCAATCTCAGTCCTGTTTCCCTGAGAAACAAAAATGTTGTGTGTGTTGAGGTATTGTGAGTTTTCCCTGTGTGTAGCTGTTACACATCTTCACTATTTATCTGTGATCAGGCCCTGAAGCCACCCTGTATAACCTAGAGGAGTTAGGGTTGATTTAACAAGACCCATCCATCCACCCCTCACTCACCACACACAGTCTCCTTGTTGACTCACACCACCAACCACTGTGCGTGTGTGTGTTCTCCATCAATGCTCTCTCAGCCTGTGTGTGTGTGTGTGTGTGTGTGTGTGTGTGTGTGTGTGTGTGTGTGTGTGTGTGTGTGTGTGTGTGTGTGTGTGTGTGTGTGTGTGTGTGTGTGTGTGTGTGTGTGTGTGTGTGTGTGTGTGTTATAACTGAATGGGACTTACAATTTGGACACACCTACTCATTCAAGGGTTATTCTGTATTTTTACTATTATCTACATTGTAGAATAATAGTGAAGACAACGGAACTATGAAAAACATATGGAATCATGTAGTAACCAAAAAAACAAATCAAAATATATGTTATATTTGAGATTCTTCAAAGCAGCCACCCTTTGCCCCGAGTGGGCTCCTGAGTGGGCTCCTGAGAGGCGCAGTGGTCTAAGACACTGCATCTTATTACAAGAAGTGTCACTCCAGTACAAGGTATGAATCTAGGCTGCACATCACATCCGGCCTTGATTGGGGGTCCCATATTGCTGTGCACAGTTGGCTGGGGTAGGCTGTCATTGTAAATAAGAATTTGTTCTTAACTGACTTGCCTAGTTAAATAAAGGTTAAATAATTGTATTTGCCTTGATGACAGCTTGGCACACTCTTGGTATTCTCTCAACCAACATCATGAGGTAGTCACCTGGAATATATTTAAATTAACAGGTGTGCCTCGTTAAAAGTTAATTTGTGGTATTCTTTATGCGTTTGAGCCAATCAGTTGTGTTGTGACAAGGTTAGGGGGGTATACAGAAGATAGCCCTATTTGGTAAAAGACCAAGTCCATATTATGGCAAGAACAGCTCAAATAAACAAAGAGAAATGACAGTCCATCATTATTTTAAGACATGAAGGTCAGTCAATCAGTAAAATTTCAAAAACTTAAAGTTTATTCAAATGCAGTCGCAAAAACCATCAAGCGCAATGATGAAACTGGCTCTCATGAGGATCGCCACAGGAATGGAAGACTCAGAGTTACCTCTGTTGCTTATGATTAAATTCCTTAGAGTTACCAGCCTCAGAAATTGAGTTCAAGTAATACAAGCAGCGATACGCCATCCCATCTGGTTTGCACTTAGTGGGACTATCATTTATTTTTCAACAGGACAATGACTCAACACACCTCCAGGCTGTGTAAGGGCTATTTGACTAAGAAGAGAGTGATGGAGTGCTGCATCAGATGACCTGGCTTCCATAATCACCCGACCTCAACCCAATTGAGATGGTTTGGAATGAGTTGGACTGTAGAATAAAGGAAAAGCAGCCAACAAGTGCTCAGCATATGTGGGAACTCCTTCAAGACTGTTAGAAAAGCATTCCTCATGAAGCTGGCTAAGAGAATGCCAAGTGTGCCAATTATTCTACAATGCAGAACATACAAAGATAAAGAAAAACCTTTCCATGAATAGATGTGTCCAAACTTTTGACTGGTACTGTATGTCCCGGCACCCCCTCCCCATTTTCCCTACTTTCCCCACTGGGAAAGCAAACATGTCTGTTAGTTTCTTATTGATTGTGTTTGTCCTATAGTCAGCTTAAGAGCAGCACAATCACACTGTGCTTGCAAAATATTCCCCTATCTGCAGACCTCCATAAAGCCAAGTTCAACACACCCAGGAGTTCAGAGGTAGAGAGTGATGTGTGAGAGGTTGAAGGGACATTCCCTACATTTCTGAGTGGTTAATGGTTGATGTATTAACAGTCGTGTTTCCGAGGCATCCTGAGTCATTCTGCACAGGTCCTACAACCTGTCAGCTAGTCTGTGTGTCTGGCCCAAAAACCTGTTTGTACTGGAACAGAATAGTCCCCTGTCCTCTAATTCCTCTAAACTGGGAGACAGGAACAGCACCAATGTTGCCTTAGAACTAGTGGACTAATCTTACTGCCTCTCTCTCTCTCTGTCTCTCTCTATAACATTATTAATAGGTTGTTATGTTTCAAATGCCATCAATCAATCCGTTTGTGTGCGTGTGTGTGTGTGATTCCAGCCTGGTCATGGAGCCCTTCACCCTGGCTAACCCTCTGTCTCATTAGTACTGTTCTCTAGCGTCCAATAATTCAGTTGGATTCCACAGAGATCTAGTCAGCCTGGACCACAATGGTCAAATAGAACAAGGATCCATCAATAATTGACTTGTTTTTTTGTTTGCTTACTTCGTCAATGTCCCATGCAAAGATAGAATTTGATTATGGGTCAGCGTGTCGGAGAGTCTCTCTATGTGTGTGTGTGTGTGTGTGTTTCTTTCTCTATTCATCATCAAGCCAGTACCACCTCATCTATCCAGTACCCTCATCTATCCAGTACCATCTCATCTAGCCAGTACCACCTCATCTATCCAGTACCACCTCATCTAGCCAGTACCATCTCATCTATCCAATACCACCTCATCTAGCCAGTACCACCTCATCTATCCAGTACCACCTCATCTATCCAGTACCACCTAATCTTTCGAGGATAATAGTTCCAGTACCACCTCATCTCTCCAGCAGAATAGTTCCAGTACCACCTCATCTCTCGAGGATAATAGTTCCAGTACCACCTCATCTATCCAGCAGAATAGTTCCAGTACCACCTCATCTCTCCAGCAGAATAGTTCCAGTACCACCTCATCTATCCAGTACCACCTCATCTAGCCAGTACCATCTCATCTATCCAATACCACCTCATCTAGCCAGTACCACCTCATCTATCCAGTACCACCTCATCTCTCCAGCAGAATAGTTCCAGTACCACCTCATCTATCCAGTACCACCTCATCTCTCGAGGATAATAGTTACAGTACCACCTCATCTATCCAGCAGAATAGTTCCAGTACCAGCAGAATAGTTCCAGTACCACCTCATCTATCCAGTACCACCTCATCTCTCGAGGATAATAGTTCCAGTACCACCTCAACTCTCCAGCAGAATAGTTCCAGTTTGGACTTTGACAAGCCTTGCAATAGAGCCTGTATCTGGAGAATAGGACCCATTGAGCTTCTGCTAGATTCAAGCAGACAGTTCACATTAGTGGGGAGTCTGTATCGAAATACTTTTGTTTTCTAATTATAGGCTATAAGACATATTAAGCTTTGACAAAATAATCTGTTCTTACCCTGACCGTATTACACATTTGACAATACAATATTATACATTTTAAATTATGGGTCCTATTTTACGCAATAGAGGCAATTTATTACATGACTTCGGTAAAATACAGACAGAAACCAAACTGTCATGTCATCCTTCACATTCAATAAAATACAGACAGGTATAATTTCTGTGAACGATACCATAAATAGGACTGGTGGAGTTATGTCACACATGCAGCTAATACAGACATATGGAAATGTCTGCTCTACCCAAAATTACAACCAACTAATTGCAGCATTACCACAAAAATAGAAGAGGCAAGTAGAAGGGGAAAATGTAAGGAACTTGTATGTCGACCCTGTTTTAAAAAACATAAATGGTTAAAGAAAGGTGTGGTAAATAAAAACATACCAATTTCATTTAAGGACCAAAAAATGGAGAGCTGTGCCATATAAATTGCAAAATAGTTGGGAAGAGATTTTCGATGTACCCATTCCATGGCACATGGTTTATGAATTGATACACAAAACAACGCCAGATTCAAAACTTCAAAACACAGATTTTGCTGTGAGGAGGCAGAGTCATTAGATGATTTATTTTGGTATTGTTCATATGTAGCTCGTTTTTGGTCACAGGTCCAGAATTGCAACACTTGCCTAGAACTAACGCTGCAGATAGCAATACTGGGTGATTTGAAAATGCATAATCAATCAATCAATAATATAATAATTATTTTAGCAAAAAAAGTTATTTTTAATTTACAATCTGTAGAAGCTATGAGAATAGAAAGGTTCAGTACTTTTGTCAAGCATCACAGCACAGTTGAAAAATATATGGCTGCTAGAAATCCAAAATGGATTATGTTGAGAGATAGATGGAAGGGGTTGAATGGAGCTGAATAACAAGATTACCGATGTAAAACATCTGGCGTCTGTAAAATGTATATGGGCTCAGAAATGTTGTGAAATAGCACAGTTACAAATAGAAACTGGATGGACATCAGAAATAGAGGAAGGACTAAAAACAAACTAAATATAACTATTGTAAAATAGACTGTGTATGTAAAATGTGTATAAGATGTATAAACTGAAGGTAGAAGCCTAAGACTTATTGTTTATTATTTTACTCCAGTTGGGGGAGGGGAGGTAGGGTTGGTGGGGAATAATACAGGTATATTCTAAAAACAAAGTAAGTATGTCTATATAGGTACAGTATGTATATATGTGTATGTAAATGGGTATATATACAGTGGGGCAAAAAAAGTATTTAGTCAGCCACCAATTGTGCAAGTTCTCCCACTTAAAAAGATGAGAGAGGCCTGTAATTTTCATCATAGGTACACTTCAACTATGACAGACAAAATGAGAAAGAAAAATCCAGAATATTACATTGTAGGATTTTTTATGAATTTATTTGCAATTGGTGGCTGACAAAATACTTTTTTTAACCACTGTATTTACAAAAACATATATGGGGGGGATTGGAAATGATGCAGACAATTACATTGATGGAAGCAACATTCTTTCCTCAATATTAAGCTGATCCACCCCTTACAAAAAAAGGAACTCTTATTGACCATCGGGTTCTTGGTCACCTCCCTGACCAAGGCCCTTCTCCATCGATTGCTCAGTTTGGCCGGGTGACCAGCTCTAGGAAGAGTCTTGGTGGTTCCAAACTTCTTCTATTTATGAATGATAGAGTCCACTGTGTTCTTGGGGACCATCAATGCTGCAGAACTGTCTTGGTACCTTTCTCCCAGATCTGTGCCTCGACACAATCCTGTAGCCTGAACACCATGGCCAATTCCTTTGATCACAAGGCTTGGTTTTTGCTCTGACATGCACTGTTCAACTGTGGGACTTTATATAGCCAGGTGTGTGCCTTTCCAAATCATATCCAATCAATTGAATTTACCACAGGTGGACTCCAATCAAGTTGTAGAAACATCTCAAGGATGATCAATGGAAACAGGATGCACCTGAGATCAATGTTGAGTCTCAAAGCAAAGGGTCTGAATACTCAGTTATTTATTTTTAATACATTTGCAGATTTCACTTTTTCTTTATGGGGTATTGTGTGTAGATTGTTGAGGATGTTTTATTTATTCAACCAATTTTAGAAAATGGCTGAAACGTAACACAAGGTGGAAAAGTCAAGGGGTCTGAATACTTCCCGAATGCAGTGTACATCTAAGTGGACTAACTCTGACGCAGAGTAGCTATTTATGTTACACTTAAGCCTAACAAGGTCCTCTGACATCACTTTTACCACAAGAGAAAAGGTTATACTTCCAAATATATGAAGAGGAACATTTCCTGTACACGTCTAATGTGACATTCACTGTCATTAGTCGCAGATACAGTATGTAATTGCCCAAGGTTGTGAGTGACAGCTGGCATCAGGAGTGGCCCTCTGGCCTTGCTGAGTCAAACCCCTGTGGACCCTCATTGTCTCAGGGCAGGTAGGCTGGCAGAACGTGCCTGTACATTTGTAGAGAGAGAGGGAGAGAGAGGAAGCGTTTCCCAAAACCTTCCATTACAAAGCCATCACCTACAGAGAGATGAACCTTGAGAAGAGTCCCCTAAGCAAACTGGTCCTGGGGCTTTGTTCACAAACACAAACACACCCCACAGGGCCCCAGACAGCAACTCAATTAGACCCCACAGAGAGCCCCAGACAGCAACACAATTAGACCAAATCATGAGAAAACAAAAAGATAATTACTTGACACATTGGAAATAATTAACAAAGAAACAGAGCAAACTAGAATGCTATTTGGCCCTAAACAGAGAGAACACAGTGGCAGAATACCTGACCACTGTGACTGACCCAAACTTAAGGAAAGCTTTGACTATGTACAGACTCAGTGAGCATAGCCTTGCTATTGAGAAAGGCCGCTGTAGGCAGACATGGCTCTCAAGAGAAGACAGGCTATGTGCTCACTGCCCACAAAATGAGGTGGAAACTGAGCTTCACTTCCTAACCATCTGCCAAATGTACAACCGTATTAGAGAGACATATTTCCCTCAGATTAGACAGACCCACAAAGAATTCAAAAACAAATCCAATTTTGATAAACTCCCATATCTATAAGAAAAGGTCAACCAGTGAAGAACAAACACCATTGTAAATACAACCCATATTTATGCTTATTTATTTTCCCTTTTGTTCTTTAATGATTTGCATATCTTTACAACACTGTACATAGCTTTAATATGACATTTGAAATGTCTCTTTTCCTTTGGAACTTTTGTGAGTGTAGTGTTTACTGTTAATTTTTGATAGTTTATTTCACTTTTGTATATTATCTACTTAACTTGCTTTGAAAATGTAAAACATTTTTCCCATTTCAACAAAGCCCTTTGAATTGAAGAGAGAGAGAGAGAGAAGACGTCAGAGAAACCCAACCCAGCACAGCTCTAACTTGACTTAAACACCTTACGTTACATTACAGATCAGCTTGTGTGGGGTGTTTTCGATGTAAAACTACCAAGCAGTGTTTCTGCAGCGTTACTGCATCTCCACTGTCTACCAGTAATGGAGGATCAGACTAGACATAGTTACTGCTGGATGTTGAAACCAGCCAGTGATAACATGAGGGCTGTGGGGGGGTTATATTAAAGAGATGGTCATTATTACCGGCTCAGAACAATGTGTGTGTGTTTACACTCCCCTGATGTTTATGGTCTGAAGACTGATTTAAGGGGTGCGTGTGTGTGTGTGTGTGTGTGTGTGTGTGTGTGTGTGTGTGTGTGTGTGTGTGTGTGTGTGTGTGTGTGTGTGTGTGTGTGTGTGTGTGTGTGTGTGTGTGTGTGTGTGTGTGTGTGTGGTGTGGAATGGACGTGCCTGAGCTTGTGTTTTGTAAAGCATCTCTGGAATTTGGCTGCTCTGCCTGTCCCCTTCAGTCTGTCTCTCACACAGTAGTGACCTGGCTAGTAGTGGTTGACTTTCCCCAGTTCAAGTCCCCAGTATAAGTGTATTAGTGGATGGTAGTTACACAGACAGACAGACAGATGCAGAGAGACAGAGAGAGAGCGAGAAAGACAGACGTAGAGAGACAGACAGATGCGAGAGACGCAAAGAGAGTGAGACAGACAGATGCAGGGAGAGAGGGACAGAGACAGACAGACACAGAGAAATCAAATCAAATTTTATTTGTCACATACACATGGTTAGCAGATGTTAATGCGAGTGTAGCGAAATGTTTGTGCTTCTAGTTCCAAAATGCAGTAATAACCAACAAGTAATCTAACTAACAATTCCAAAACTACTGTCTTATACACACAAGTGTAAGGAGATAAAGAATATGTACATAAAGATATATGAATGAGTGATGGTACAGAGCAGCATAGGCAAGATACAGTAGATGGTCTCGAGTACAGTTTATACATATGAGATGAGTATGTAAACAGAGTGGCATAGTTAAAGTGGCTAGTGATACATGTATTACATAAAGATGCGGTAGATGATATAGAGTACAGTATATACGTATACATATGAGATGAATAATGTAGGGTATGTAAACATTATATTAGGTAGCATTGTTTAAAGTGGCTAGTGATATATTTTACATCATTTCCCATCAATTCCCATTATTAAAGTGGCTGGAGTTGAGTCAGTGTGTTGGCAGCAGCCACTCAATGTTAGTGGTGGCTGTTTAACAGTCTGATGGCCTTGAGATAGAGGCTGTTTTTCAGTCTCTCGGTCCCAGCTTTGATGCACCTCTACTGACCTCGCCTTCTGGATGATAGTGGGGTGAACAGGCAGTGGCTCGGGTGGTTGTTGTCCTTGACAATCTTTTTGGCCTTCCTGTGACATCGGGTGGTGTAGGTGTCCTGGAGGGCAGGTAGTTTGCCCCCGATGATGCGTTGTGCAGACTTCAGCCTTACGGTTGTGGGTGGTGATGCAGCCCGACAGGATGCTGTCACGTTCTGACCATCGTTCGTGTGTGTTTTCCTTGTTTTAGTGTTGGTCATGACGTGAGCTGGGTGGGCATTCTATGTTGTGTGTCTGGTTTGTCCATTTCTATGTTAGGCCTGATATGGTTCTCAATCAGAGGCAGGTGTTAGTCATTGTCTCTGATTGGGAACCATATTTAGGTAGCCTGTTTTGTGTTGGGTTTTGTGGGTGATTGTTCCTGTCTTTGTGTTTATGGCACCAGATAGGACTGTTTTGTTTTTTTGCATGTTTCTTGTTTTGTAGTGTTTGTGTTTTAGTTGTTTTATTAAAACATGAATCTCAATAGCCACGCCGCATTTTGGTCCGACTCTCCTTCACACCAAGAAGGCCGTTACAGAATCACCCACCAACCAAGGACCAAGCGGCGTGGTAAACAGAGGCAGCAGCAGAAGCAGCAGCAGGAGAAGCAGCAGCAGCAGCAGCAGCAGTGGGAGAGGCTGCACTATTTGGAGGAATGGACTTGGGAGGAGATCCTTGACGGGAAAGGACCCTGGGCAGAGCCAGGGGAATACTGCCGCCCCAAAGCCGAGCTGGAGGCAGCGAAAGCAGAGAGGCGGCATTATGAGGAGCTAGCACGGCAGAGCGGCTGGAAGCCCGAGAGGCACCCCCAAAAATTTCTTGGGAAGGGGCACAGGGAGAGTGTGGCAGAGGCAGGAGCCAGACCTGAGCCAACTCCTCCTGTTAACCGTAAGGAGCCATGGATGTTATAGGAGCTATCGGCGAAGCTGAGGCCTGAGTCTGAGAGGGTCGAGGAGTTATTGGACAGAATGGAGGAGAGTGAACGGATGGGAGATGAGGAGACACTCGAGGAGGTGTTAATAGAATTGGGGGAGTGTGAAGAGAGAGAGGATTTGATTTGGCGTAGTATGCAAGGCATTCACCCTCAAGTGTGTGTCCCCAGCCCGGTACCACCAGTGCCGGCACCCCGCACCAGGCTGTCTCTCCGTTCCATCAACACAGGTGCTCCCGCCTGTCCGGCGCTACCAGAGTTTCCGCCCCTCAGTCCAGAGGCGCCAGAGCCCCTCAGTCCACTCTCCTTCACACCAAGAAGGCCGTTACAGATGCTCTCGATTGTGCATCTGTAAAAGTTTGTGAGTGTTTTTGGTGATAAGACGAATTTCTTCAGCCTCCTGAGGTTGAAGAGGCGCTGCTGCACCTTCTTCGCCACTCTGTCTGTGTGGGTGGACCATTTCAGTTTGTCCGTGATGTGTATAATACATTAATTGAAGCTGTTTCACGAAAATGTACATATAAAAACCATAAATGGCACACAGATCTGGATAAATGGTAAGATAAACTGGCATTCCACTTAAGAAAGGTTGCTAACTACTCATGTAGCCTATTACCAGCAACTTCAGCAGAGTAATGGCAAGTAATGGCAGAATCTGTGAAAGCCAGCAGGAGCGAGAGGAGAATAGTTGGGTCAGGTTAAGTTTTTTTTCTTCTGGTTATCAAGATCTCTGGCACCCTCTTGAGGCATTTGTCTTATTTCATCAAACTATAAGCTTAAAGCATCAGACAAGCTCATATACATAGGGTGTGTCTATATAAGCAAAAATACACTTAAAAAAACTTGGTTGAAAGAACAGGCATCTTTCGGTCAACCAAGATTTTTTTTACAGCCCAAGTTCCCACCGTTGGCAGTGCATGTCAGAGCAAAAACCAAGCCATGGGGGCGAAGGAATTGTCCGTAAAGCTCCGATTGTGTCGAGGTACAGATCTGGGGAAGGGTACCAAAACATTTCTGCATTATTGAAGGTCCCCAAGAACACAGTGGCCTCCATCATTCTTAAATGGAAGAAGTTTGGAACCACCAAGACACTTCCTAGTGCTGGCCCCCCGGCCAAACTGAGCAATCGGGGGAGAAAGGCCTTGGTCAGGGAAGTGACCAAGAACCCGACGGAAGATACTCTTCAGTAAAAGGCACATGACAGCCCGCTTTCAGACCATGAGAAACAAGATTCTCTTGTCTGATCAAACCAAGATTGAACTCTTTGGCCTGAATGCCAAGCAACACGTCTGAGGGAAACCAGGCACCGCACATCACCTGGCAAATACCATCCCTATGGTGAAGCATAGTGGTAGCAGCAGCATACTGTGGGGATGTTTTTCAGCAGCAGGGACTAGGAGACTAGTCAGGGTGGAAGGAAAGATGAACAAAGCAAAGTACAGAGAGATCCTTGATGGAAACCTGCACCAGAGAGCTCAGAACCTCAGACTGCGGCAAAGGTTCACCTTCCAACAGGACAACGACCCTCAGCACACAGCCAAGACAAGGCAGGAGAGTGGCTTTGGGACAGGTCTCGATCCTCGAGTGGCCCAGACAGAGCCCGGATTTGAACCCGATCGAACATCTCTGGAGAGATCTGAAAATAGCTGTGCGTCGAAGCTCCCCATCCATCCTGACAGAGCTTGAGAGGATCTGCATTGAAGAATGGGAGAAACTCCCCAAATACAGGTGTGCCAAGCTTGTAGAGTCATACCCAAGACGACTTGAGGCTATAATCACTGCCAAATGTGCTTCAAGTACTGAATAAAGGGTCTGAATATTTATGTAAATGTGATATTTCAGTTTTGTATTTTTAATACATTTGCAAAAAATGTATAAAAACCTGTTTTTGCTTTGTCATTATGGGGTATTGTGTGTAGATTGATGAGGGAAAAGTCAAGGGGTCTGAATACCTCCCAAATGCACTGTATATCCGTATTTGAAATGAGTATGACCTGGCCTACTTTATAAAACTAGGATGCTACTGGTCACCAGATGACTCTGGTAGAACTGACAATGTGTCAGTATCGTCAGAACAGATGAGCAAATGCAGGGCTACTTGTTCATCAGTTTAGGGTTAAGGTTAGGGGTCAGGGTTAGTGGTTGAATCTGTAAGATAGCGGATAAAGGTTGTAGTAGTCAGAGTGGAATGTTTTAGAGAAGGGAAATAGTTAGGCTAGCTAGCTCATTAATAATAAACATGAGTATCTCTCTTTGATCTCCCTCTGGCTGAGAGCCTTCAGCTATACAGCTATAGTGGCTTTCTCTTCTCTCTCTTTCTCTCTGTCTCACTCTCCCTTTCTTTCTCTCTCTCTCTCTCTCTCTCTCTCTCTCTCCCTTTCTTTCTCTCTCTCTCTCTCTCTCTCTCTCTCTCTCTCTGTCTCACTCTCCCTCCCTTTCTTTCTTTCTCTCTCTCTCTCTCTCTTCCTTTCTCTGTATCTCTCTCTGTCTCACTCCCTCCCTTTCTTTCTCTGTTTCTCTCTCTCTATCTCTCTCTCTCCCACTCTCTCTCTCTCTCTCACTCTCCCTTTCTCTCTCTTCTCTCACTCTCCCTCCCTCTTCTTTCTCTCTCTCTCTCTCTTTCTCTGTTTCTCTCTGTCTCACTCCCTCCTCTTCTCTCTTCTCTGTTTCTCTGTATCTCTCTCTGTCTCACTCCCTCCCTTTCTTTCTCTGTTTCTCTCTCTCTTTCTCTCTATCTTGCTCTCTCTCCCGCTTTCTCTCTTTCTTTTTCTCTCTTTCTTTCTCTTTTTTTCTTTCTTTCTTTCTTTCTTTCTTTCTCTCTGTCTCGCTTTCACTCTCTCGCTGTCTCTCTCTCTCTCTCTCTCTCTCTGTCTCTGTCTCTGTCTCTTACCATTTACATAATTATTGAGGCCACCAATTGAGGCCACCAGTACATCACTTGATAAATGTTGATTACACTGGGGGGAAACATGGGAAATGTTGAAGCAGCTGCTCCCTACCAAGCCAGACACAGAGTACTGTGTGTGTGCACACACACTAGAGCTGGACGTCCATATTGTGATAAATTGCTTGAATTGATAATAAATAGAACGAAACGTTTATAACAGTAATGTGCACCACAGTTTATAACAGTAATGTGCTCCACAGTTTATAACAGTAATGTGCTCCACAGTTTATAACAGTAATGTGTCCACAGTTTATAACAGTAATGTGCACCACAGTTTATAACAGTAATGTGCTCCACAGTTTATAACAGTAATGTGCTCCACAGTTTATAACAGTAATGTGCACCACAGTTTATAACAGTAATGTGCACCACAGTTTATAACAGTAATGTACACCACAGTTTATAACAGTAATGTGCACCACAGTTTATAACAGTAATGTACACCACAGTTTATAACAGTAATGTGCACCACAGTTTATAACAGTAATGTACACCACAGTTTATAACAGTAATGTGCACCACAGTTTATAACAGTAATGTGCACCACAGTTTATAACAGTAATGTGCACCACAGTTTATAACAGTAATGTACACCACAGTTTTAACAGTAATGTGCACCACAGTTTATAACTAATGCTACTACTAGTTTGATGGTTGTAGCCATCAATTGTTCCATTTATACTAATGTGCACCACAGTTTATAACAAATGTGCACTCATTTATAACATTTGCACCACTTTATCATTTCTGTCAGTTTATAACAGGCTACTTATAACGTAATGATATCAGTTTATAAATGCCTACAGTTTTTCCTTTAAACTGCTACTACTAGTTTGATGGTGTCGATCATTTTCCATTTATCACCCATATTAATATATTTCCAACTTTGTTTCTGTGTATGTGCACGTTCATACATAAATGATGCTGTGTGTGTGTGTCATTTTCTGTTTATCGTCCCAGCTTTAATATACACTTTGTGGTGTGTGTGCACGTTCATACATAAATGATGCTGTGTGTGTGTGTGTGTGTGTGTGTGTGTGTGTGTGTGTGTGTGTGTTGTGTGTTGTGTGTGTGTGTGTGCATTGCTGGCTCTATTTTTGGACAGACTGAGGAGTGACCTGGCCTGGTTTTGTGATTACAGCAGTGTTTCTGCATCTCTACCACAACTTGTCTACCAGTAATGGAGGATCAGACTAGACATAGTTACTGCTGGATGTTGAAACCAGCCAGTGATAACATGAAGGCTGTGGGGGGGGGTTATATTAAAGAGATGGTCATTATTCCCGGCTCAGAACAATGTGTGTGTGTTTACACTCCCCTGATGTTTATGGTCTGAAGACTGATTTAAGGTGTTTAAGGTGTGTGTGTGTGTGTGTGTGTGTGTGTGTGTGTGTGTGTGTGTTTTAAGGCCATAGTGTGTGTTTATCCTCGTGGAAAGAGAAAGGGGTCAACAGTGTGGAATCAATAGAGATCCTTAATGAGCGGAGAGGGAGGAAGGAAGGAGAGAGAGAGAGAGAGGAGGGGGGAATGGAGAGAGAGAGGAGAGAGGGAGGAATGGAGAGAGGGAAGAGAGGGAGGAATGGAGAGAGAGAGGGAGGGGGAGGAATGGAGAGAGAGGAGAGGGAGGAATGGAGAGAGAGAGAGGAGGGAGAGGAATGGAGAGAGATATAGGAGAGGGAGGAATAGAGATAGAGAGAGGATTGAGAGGAATGGAGAGAGAGAGCGGAGGGGAGGGAGGAATGGAGGGGGAGGGAGGAATGGAGGGGGAGGGAGGAATGGAGGAGGGAGGGAGGAATGGAGGAGGAATAGAGGGGGAGAGAGGGAGGCGGGAATAAAGAGAGAGGATGGAGGAATGGAGGGGGAGGGAGGGGGAATAAAGAGGAGGGGAGGATGGAGGGGGGAGGGAGGGGGGGAATAAAGAGAGAGGATGGAGGGGGAGGGAGGGAGGGGGAAATAAAGAGAGAGGATGGAGGGGAGGGAGGGAGGGAGGGAGGGAGGGGGGAATAAAGAGAGAGGATGGAGGGGGAGGGAGGGAGGGGGGAATAAAGAGAGAGGATGGAGGGAGAGGGAGGGAGGGGGGGAATAAAGAGAGAGGATGGAGGAATGGAGGGGAGGGAAGGAGGGGGAATAAAGAGAGAGGATGGAGGAATGGAGGGGGGGAGGGAAGGAGGGGGAATAAAGAGAGAGGATGGAGGGGGAGGGAGGGTGGGAGGGGGAATAAAGAGAGAGGATGGAGGGGGAGGGGGAATAAAGAGAGAGGATGGAGGAATGGAGGGGAGGGAGGGGGAATAAAGAGAGAGGATGGAGGAATGGAGGGGGAGGGAGGGGGTAATAAAGAGAGAGGATGGAGGGGGAGGGAGGGGGAATAGGGGGTAATAGGGGGAAGAGGGAGGGGGAGGATGGAGGGGGAGGGAATAAAGAGAGGGGGATGGAGGGGGAGGGAGGGGGAATAA
>NC_088220.1:14354216-14378022 GCF_036934945.1 Oncorhynchus masou masou | reverse complement strand
GGATGGAGGAAGTCTCCTCCCTCTGACAGAACATCCCAGTAAAACCACTAGACTATGTATGGCCAATCATTCCTCACATTCTGCCCATTAAAGATGAAAAACAAGGTCAACTTTGCATTAGTATTGTTGAACAGATGCCGGAAGTTAGCACGTAGGTTAGCATGACATACCGTACAGTCATTAATATGACCACTGAATAACCAGTGTGCTATAGTAGGTTACACTGTACTGTACAGTCATTAATATGACCACTGAATAACCAGTGTGCTATAGTAGGTTGCACTGTACTGTACAGTCATTAATATGACCACTGAATAACCAGTGTGCTATAGTAGGTTACACTGTACTGTACAGTCATTAATATGACCACTGAATAACCAGTGTGCTATAGTAGGTTACACTGTACTGTATAGTCATTAATATGACCACTGAATAACCAGTGTGCTATAGTAGGTTACACTGTACTGTACAGTCATTAATATGACCACTGAATAACCAGTGTGCTATAGTAGGTTACACTGTACTGTACAGTCATTAATATGACCACTGAATAACCACAGGTTACACTGTTCTGGCTATAGATTAGAAGGCGTGGTCAATAGGATGCGCTGACTGAATTGACCGTGTTATTTGAAAGAAATCGGAAGGGAAATAATAAATCAAATGGATACAATAAGGGAAAGGAACACCTTCAACTGAAATGTGTCTTCTGCGTTTAAACCAACCCCTCTGAATCAGAGAGGTGCAGGGGGCTGCCTTAATGGACCTCCACGTCTTCAGCCCCCGGGGAACAGCAGGTTAACTGCCTTAATGGACCTCCACGTCTTCAGCCCCGGGGAACAGCAGGTTAACTGCCTTAATGGACCTCCACGCCTTCAGCCCCCGGGAACAGCAGGTTAACTGCCTTAATGGACCTCCACGTCTTCAGCCCCCGGGGAACAGCAGGTTAACTGCCTTAATGGACCTCCACGTCTTCAGCCCCCGGGGAACAGCAGGTTAACTGCCTTAATGGACCTCCACGCCTTCGCCCCCGGGGAACAGCAGGTTAACTGCCTTAATGGGCATCCACGCCTTCGCCCCGGGAACAGCAGGTTAACTGCCTTAATGGGCATCCACGTCTTCGCCCCGGGAACAGCAGGTTAACTGCCTTAATGGGCATCCACGTCTTCGGCCCCCGGGAACAGCAGGTTAACTGCCTTAATGGGCATCCACGCCTTCGCCCCCGGGAACAGCAGGTTAACTGCCTTAATGGGCATCCACGCTCTTCGCCCCCGGGGAACAGCAGGTTAACTGCCTTAATGGGCATCCACGCTTCGCCCCTGGGGAACAGCAGGTTAACTGCCTTAATGGGCATCCACGCCTTCGCCCCGGGGAACAGCAGGTTAACTGCCTTAATGGGCATCCACGTCTTCGCCCCCGGGAACAGCAGGTTAACTGCCTTAATGGGCATCCACGCCTTCGCCCCCGGGGAACAGCAGGTTAACTGCCTTAATGGGCATCCACGTCTTCGCCCCGGGAACAGCAGGTTAACTGCCTTAATGGGCATCCACGCCTTCGCCCCTGGGGAACAGCAGGTTAACTGCCTTAATGGGCATCCACGCTTCGCCCCGGGGAACAGCAGGTTAACTGCCTTAATGGGCATCCACGTCTTCGCCCCGGGGAACAGCAGGTTAACTGCCTTAATGGGCATCCACGCCTTCGCCCCCGGGGAACAGCAGGTTAACTGCCTTAATGGGCATCCACGCTCTTCGCCCCCCGGGGAACAGCAGGTTAACTGCCTTAATGGGCATCCACGCCTTCGCCCCCCCGGGAACAGCAGGTTAACTGCCTTAATGGGCATCCACGCCTTCGCCCCGGGGAACAGCAGGTTAACTGCCTTAATGGGCATCCACGCTCTTCGCCCCCGGGGAACAGCAGGTTAACTGCCTTAATGGGCATCCACGTCTTCGGCCCCGGGGAACAGCAGGTTAACTGCCTTAATGGGCATCCACGTCTTCGGCCCCCGGGGAACAGCAGGTTAACTGCCTTAATGGGCATCCACGTCTTCGGCCCCCGGGGAACAGCAGGTTAACTGCCTTAATGGGCATCCACGTCTTCGGCCCCCGGGGAACAGCAGGTTAACTGCCTTAATGGGCATCCACGTCTTCGGCCCCCTTGCTCAGGTGCAGAACAACATATTTTTGTTTTGTCAGCTCTGGGATTTGATCCAGCAACCTTTCAGTTACTGTCCCAACGCTCTAACCACTAGACTACCTGGCACTGTAGTAAGTACAGCAGGGCTGCCCTGGTTATAAAGGCACATCCTTGCTCATCTCTGCTGCCTGAATCAAAGCACCCTGCCTCTTTATCAGACAAATAGGATTTACTGTAGTCAGTAGCATCACAGAGGGCGAACATACACACACACACACACACACACAGTTACATAACAAGCTTCTGATGGTGCATATGTTCTCTGCTCCTCTTCCCCAAGAGGCTCACTCACACACGCACACACTCTACATCTGTAATCGTCTCTTTTAGCTTACAACTCGTTTTTACCATTTCAAAAGGCATGAGGTGTCTCTGACAGGAAGAACATGCGTTATGTGGGATTTGAAGGCTTAACAACTGTAGGAAAGTGTTGTGGTTATGTTTAGTGTTGTTCTATGATGAGCTAGTAGTAGAGCGTATTTGAACCGTATGGTTGTTGTGCACTATGCCATGGTTTAACCTACACTTATTACTACCAGATCACAGTTTAGCTGGCTTAGTAAAAACGTGTTGATTTTTACATTTAGCTGGCCTAGTAAAAACATGTTGATTTTTACATTTAGCTGGCCTAGTAAAAACGTGTTGATTTTTACATTTAGCTGGCCTAGTAAAAACGTGTTGATTTTTACATTTAGCTGACCTAGTAAAAACGTGTTGATTTTTACATTTAGCTGGCTTAGTAAAAACGTGTTGATTTTTACATTAAGCTGGCTTAGTAAAAACGTGTTGATTTTTACATTTAGTTGGCTTAGTAAAAACGTGTTGTTTTTTACATTAAGCTGGCTTAGTAAAAACGTGTTGATTTTTACATTTAGTTGGCTTAGTAAAAACGTGTTGATTTTTACATTTAGTTGGCTTAGTAAAAACGTGTTGATTTTTACATTTAGCTGGCTTAGTAAAAACGTGTTGATTTTTACATTTAGCTGGCTTAGTAAAAACGTGTTGATTTTTACATTTAGCTGGCTTAGTAAAAACGTGTTGATTTTTACATTTAGCTGGCCTAGTAAAAACGTGTTGATTTTTACATTTAGCTGGCTTAGTAAAAATGTGTTGATTTTTACATTTAGCTGGCCTAGTGAAAACGTGTTGATTTTTACATTTAGCTGGCTTAGTAAAAACGTGTTGATTTGTACATTTAGCCGGCTTCGTAAAAACGCGTTGATTTTTACATTTAGCTGGCTTAGTAAAAACGTGTTGATTTTTACATTTAGCTGGCCTAGTGTTGATTTTTACACTTGATGTGTCTTGAAAAATTTGAAAGGTTTTCGGTCGGTCACTGACTGCACAAAACTGCCTCGGGACACACACACACACACACACACACACACACACACACACACACACATACACAAACACACACACACACACACACACACACACACACACACACACACACACACACACACACACACACACACACACACACACACACAGCTGATGACAGAGAAGTGGCACATGTCAAGTCATGCCCTGAGAGACGAGATATAAAGCCAGACAGGGAAAAAGACAGGAGGAGTTTGACTAGAATTCACATCAACAGACTAGTAACTAGGGTAAAGGCTATGGGGGAATACTGAGGAAGACAGAGGGAATGGGACCACCTAATAAAGAATCATGATACTAGTTATTTTGCCTTATTAACCACTAGAGTGCAGGAGTTAAGTGATCAGAGGAAGACATACAGAGAGCTGAAAACTGTAAACAATCCAATAAAGTGCGGACTTGGTCTTGGATATGATGGTTCGTGTTGCCATAGAGATAAGATATTACAGTTAGAAGGTGAATAGGAGGTTATCATGGTGATGATGGTTCGTGTTTCCATAGAGATAAGATATTACAGTTAGAAGGTGAATAGGAGGTTATCATGGTGATGATGGTTTGTGTTGCCATAGAGATAAGATATTACAGTTAGAAGGTGAATAGGAGGTTATCATGGTGATGATGGTTCGTGTTTCCATAGAGATAAGATATTACAGTTAGAAGGTGAATATGAGGTTATCATGGTGATGATGGTTCGTGTTTCCATCGAGATAAGATATTACAGTTAGAAGGTGAATAGGAGGTTATCATGGTGATGATGGTTTGTGTTGCCATAGAGATAAGATATTACAGTTAGAAGGTGAATAGTTATCATGGTGATGATGGTTCATGATGCCAAAGATATTTTACAGGGTTCTGAATCAGTTTGTTTATGTCCATTCTCTGATTCTCAACCTCTTTCTTCCTCTCTTCTTTGCTCTCTTCCTCTACCTCAAGAGTTCTCCACGTGGCCACCCTGTCCTGTAACCAATGGCAACATCGGTCCAGACCCTTCCTCTGAGCCGTGACCCCTACTCGACCCCTACCCGGCCCACAGCCCTACTGGCCCGGTGCAGTATGGGTAGTGTAGGCAGCCTAGTGGAGCGCCCGGACGGGTCCCCAGCTAAAGGCAGCCGGGCCGTGCCCCAGGTGGGACCCAGACAGACCAACAGGTTATTAAAGAAAGGCTTCAACCAGAGAGAGCTGCTCAACTACCTCAACATCACCAGGTTAGTGAGCTCTCTGATAGGCACAAAATGGCTGCCATGTTTCATCACCCAGATGGGTGCTACATTAGAGAGTATGTATTCTCTATGTATTCCATAAAGTACAGGCAAAGTGGTAACGAGTTGTCTGTTTCAAATAGAAGGCATTAATGATGCTGTTGGGTAATAACATCACCTGTTATTCCATAGCAGTGTTGTTAGTGCTGCTGCCAGGTGGGTGCCACACATAGTGAGCTGGTAGGAGGTGTGACTCCTACCATTCAGAAAGTATTCAGACCCCTTGACTTTTTCCATATTTTGTTACATTACAACCCTATTCTAAAATGTATTAAATTGTTTTTCCCTCCTCATCAATCTACACACAATACCCCAAAATATCAAAGCAAAAACTGTTTTGTAGAAATGTACAGCAAAAGTAAAGTACCAATCAAAATTTTGGACACTCCTACTAATTCAAGTTCTACATAGAATAATAGTGAAGACATCAACACTATGAAATAACACATATGTAATCATCAGTAGCGTGCCGTGGTTCTGGGGCCTGGGCCTTCAGTGAAGTCCTACACAGTCCCACCCGAATTAATCCACCTCTTATTACAATCATTATGATGCCATGGCTCTAGACACTATACATTTAGACAGAAACGCAGTATAACCAGGCGTTGCGTCACCTTGAAATTGACATTTTTATTCAGAGAATTGCAGGGGAAGAGTACAATACCTTTTCATTGTGCAGCTTCGTTGCCCTGCGCGCTTGTTTGTTGAGCTGTAGATCCACTCGGGTGTCCCCAAAAGTTTTCAAAAGCACCATTGTTTGTAAGTGCCCAGCAGTACTTTGGTGTCTCGTTGCTGCCTTGGTTAGACAACTCAGGTTTGCAAAGCCAGTGTGGCTCCAAACACCAAATCGATCACTTGCAAATAATAGGCATTCCCAGCAGTACAGTTTGCAGTGCTTCTCGAGCCTGTCTTTGTAGCGTCGGCTTTGTAGCGTCGGCATCTACCTCTCCTGACAATGTCTAACTTTTCTTGAAAAGTTTGTCTTGAGAATGGCGTTATAATTATATCCTCGACCAAATCGATATCTTCTCCTTCTGCCATTGTGGGTTGAAAAAACAGTTTAGTAGTACGCAAATTAATTCGTTGATCAATTTCAGTTTCCTAGTTCTGAGACCTGCCCATATAGGACCTGCCTCTCAATATTGGTAATCCAATCAAAAGACGTGCAGGCACTACGCCTGCTAGCTGGCTCCTGTGTAACACTGGAGCCAGACAGCAGGCGTACAATAGCCAACTCTAAAGCTGATTGGTTGACACTAAATTTTAATTTCCATTCACTTTAAGCTACAAGCGCCCGCACTGTTGATTCTGAAGGCCTGAGGGCAGATTTTAGACCCCTGGCAACACATGATGGCTGAATATGATTGGATAAAATATCTAACATAAAGACCAGCCCTCCAAATCTCAACCTGGGGCTGGAAGCAGTGCAACCAAGAGGAACGCTATGAAATGAAGAGTGTAACTCTTACTCTGGGGAATAATTTAATACATATTTGTGGGAAAATATATTTAAACAATATATATATTCTGATGATGTTTAGGCCAGCAGAGAAGGCCTTGCTGGCCCTGACAGCCCACCACTGGTAATCATGTAGTAACCAAAAAAGCATTAAACAAATCAAAATATATGTTATATTTTTAATTATTCAAAGTAGCCACCCTTTGCCTTGATGACAGCTTTGCACACTTTTGGCATTCTCTCAACCAGTTTCACCTGGAATGCTTTTCAAACAGTCTTGAAGGACTTCCCACACATGCTGAGCACTTGTTGGCTGCTTTTCCTTCACTCTCTGGTCCAACTTATTCCAAACTATCTCAATTGGGTTGAGGTCGGGTGATTGTGGAGGCCAGGTCATCTGATGCAGCACTCCATCACTCTCCTTCTTGGTCAAATAAATCTTACACAACCTGGAGGTGTGTTTTTGGTCATTGTCTTGTTGAAAAACAAATGATAGTCCCGCAAGCGCATACCAGATGGGATGGCGTATCGCTGCAGAATGCTGTGGTAGCCATGCTGGTTAAGTGTGCCTTGAATTCTAAATAAATCACTGACAGTGTCACCAGCAAAGCACCCCCACACCATAACTCCTCCTCCTCCGTGCTTCACGGTGGGAACAACACATACAGAGATCATCGTTCACCTGCGTCTCACCAAGACACGGCTGTTGGAACCAAAAATCTCCAATTTGGACTCATCAGACCAAAGGACAGATTTCCACTGGTCTAATGTCCATTGCTCGTGTTTCTTGGAGCAAGCAAGTCTCTTCTTATTATTGGTGTCCTTTAGTAGTATTTTTTTGCTGCAATTTGACCATGAAGGTCTGATTCACACAGTCTCCTCTGACCAGTTTATTTTGAGATGTGTCTGTTACTTGAACTCTGTGAAGCATTTATTTGGGCTGCAATTTCTGAGGTTGGTAACTCTAATGAACTTATCCTCTGCAGCAGATGTCCCTCTGGGTCTTCCTTTCCTGTGGCAGTCCTCATGAGAGCCAGTTTCATTGTAGCGCATAATGATTTTTGCTGCTGCACTTGAAGAAACTTTCAAAGTTCTTGAAATCTTTCGGACTGACTGACCTTCATGTCTTAAAGTAATGATGGACTGTCGTTTCTCTTTGCTTATTTAGGATATTCTTGCCACAATATGGACTTTGTCTTTTACCAAATAGGGCTAGCTTCTGTATACCTTGTCACAATAAAACTGATTGGCTCAAACGCATTAAGAAGGAAATAAATTCCACAAATTAACTTTTAACAAGGCACACCAGTTAATTGAAATGCATTCCAGGTGACTACATCATGATGCTGGTTGAAAGAATTCCAAGAATGTGCAAAGCTGTCATCAAGGCAAAGGGTGGCTACTTTGAAGAATCGCAAATATAAAACATATTTGTTTAACATTTTTTTGGTTACTTCATGATTCCATATGTGTTATTTCATAGTTTTGATGTCTTCACTATTATTCTACAATGTAGAAAATAGTACAAAAATAAGAAAAACCCTTGAATGAGCACAGTTGGTGTATCCAAATATTTGTATTAGTACTGTATAAAAAATAAAATATGACATTAACATAAGTATTCAGGCCCTTTACTCAGTACTTTGTTGAAGCACCTTTGGCAGCGATTACAGCATCAAGTCTTCTTAGGTATGACACTAAAAGATTGGTGCACCTGCATTTGGGGATTTTCTCCCATTCTTCTCTGCAGATCCCCCCAAGCTCTGTCAAGTTGGATGGGGACCGTTGCTCCATAGCTAATTTTAGTTCTCTCCAGAGAAGTTCAATCCGGCTCAAGTCCGGCCACTGGCTTGGCCACTCAAAGACATTTAGAGATTTGTCCCAAAGCCACTCCTGCGTTGTCCTGGTAGAGTGCTTAGAATCGTTGTCCTGTTGGAAAGTGAACCTTCACCCCAGTCTGAGGTCTTGAGTGCTCTGGAGCGGGTTTTCATCAAGGATCTCTCTGTACTTTGCTCCGTTCATCTATCCCTCGATCCTGACTAGTCTCCAAGGCCCTGCCGCAGAAAAACATCCCCACAGCATGATGCTTCCACCACCATGCTTCACCATAGGGATGGTGACAGTTTTCCTCAGGACGTGACGCTTGGCAATTAGGCCAAAATGTTCAATCTTGGTTTCATCAGACCAGAGAATATTGTTTCTTATGGTCTGAGAGTCTTTAGGTGCCTTTTGGAAAATTCCAACGGGCTGTCATGTGCCTTTTACTGAGGAGTGGCTTCAGTCTGGACACTCTACCATAAAGGCCTGATTGTTAAAGTGCTGCAGAGATGGTTGTCCTTCTGGAAGATTCTCCCATTTCCACAGAGGAAGTCTGGAGCTCTGTCAGAGTGGCCATCGGGTTCTTGGTCACTTCCCTGACCAAGGCCCTTTTCCCCCTGATTGCTGAATTTGACCGGGCGGCCAGCTCTAGGAAGAGTCTTGGTGGTTCCAAACTACTTCCATTTAAGAATGATGTAGGCCACTGTGTTCTTGGGGACCTTCAATGCTGAAGAAATGTTTTTGTACCCTTCCCCAGATCTGTGCCTTGACACAATCCTGTCTCGGAGCATTATTGACAATTCCTTCGATCACAAGGCTTGGTTTTTGCTCTGACATGCACTGTCAACTGTGGGAACTTACATAGATAGACGAGTGTGTGCCTTTCCAAATCATGTCCGATCAATTGAATTTACCACAGCTGGACTCCAATCAAGTTGTAGAATCATCTCAAGGATGATCAATGGAAACAGGATGCACCTGAGCTCAATTTTGAGTCTCATAGCAAAAGGTCTGAATAGTTAAGTAAATAACCTGTTTTCGCTTTGTCATTATGGTGTATTGTGTGTAGATTGATGAGGAACATTTTTTATTTAATCATACATTTACATTTACATTTAAGTCATTTAGCAGACGCTCTTATCCAGAGCGACTTACAAATTGGTGAATTCACCTTCTGACATCCAGTGGAACAGCCACTTTACAATAGTGCATCTAAATCATTTAAGGGGGGGGTGAGAAGGATTACTTTATCCTATCCTAGGTATTCCTTGAAGAGGTGGGGTTTCAGGTGTCTCCGGAAGGTGGTGATTGACTCCGCTGTCCTGGCGTCGTGAGGGAGTTTGTTCCACCATTTGGGGGCCAGAGCAGCGAACAGTTTTGACTGGGCTGAGCGGGAACTGTACTTCCTCAGTGGTAGGGAGGCGAGCAGGCCAGAGGTGGATGAACGCAGTGCCCTTGTTTGGATGTAGGGCCTGATCAGAGCCTGGAGGTACTGGGGTGCCGTTCCCCTCACAGCTCCGTAGGCAAGCACCATGGTCTTGTAGCGGATGCGAGCTTCAACTGGAAGCCAGTGGAGAGAGCGGAGGAGCGGGGTGACGTGAGAGAACTTGGGAAGGTTGAACACCAGACGGGCTGCGACGTTCTGGATGAGTTGTAGGGGTTTAATGGCACAGGCAGGGAGCCCAGCCAACAGCGAGTTGCAGTAATCCAGACGGGAGATGACAAGTGCCTGGATTAGGACCTGCGCCGCTTCCTGTGTGAGGCAGGGTCGTACTCTGCGGATGTTGTAGAGCATGAACCTACAGGAACGGGCCACCGCCTTGATGTTAGTTGAGAACGACAGGGTGTTGTCCAGGATCACGCCAAGGTTCTTAGCGCTCTGGGAGGAGGACACAATGGAGTTGTCAACCGTGATGGCGAGATCATGGAACGGGCAGTCCTTCCCCGGGAGGAGGAGCAGCTCCGTCTTGTCGAGGTTCAGCTTGAGGTGGTGATCCGTCATCCACACTGATATGTCTGCCAGACATGCAGAGATGCGATTCGCCACCTGGTCATCAGAAGGGGGAAAGGAGAAGATTAATTGTGTGTCGTCTGCATAGCAATGATAGGAGAGACCATGTGAGGTGATGACAGAGCCAAGTGACTTGGTGTATAGCGAGAATAGGAGAGGGCCTAGAACAGAGCCCTGGGGGACCCCAGTGGTGAGAGCGCGTGACGAGGAGACAGATTCTCGCCACGCCACCTGGTAGGAGCGACCTGTCAGGTAGGATGCAATCCAAGCGTGGGCTGCGCCGGAGATGCCCAACTCGGAGAGGGTGGAGAGGAGGATCTGATGGTTCACAGTATCGAAGGCAGCCGATAGGTCTAGAAGGATGAGAGCAGAGGAGAGAGAGTTAGCTTTAGCAGTGCGGAGCGCTTCCGTGATACAGAGAAGAGCAGTCTCAGTTGAATGACTAGTCTTGAAAGCTGACTGATTTGGATCAAGAAGGTCATTCTGAGAGAGATAGCGGGAGAGCTGGCCAAGGACGGCACGTTCAAGAGTTTTGGAGAGAAAAGAAAGAAGGGATACTGGTCTGTAGTTGTTGACATCGGAGGGATCGAGTGTAGGTTTTTTCAGAAGGGGTGCAACTCTCGCTCTCTTGAAGACGGAAGGGACGTAGCCAGCGGTCAGGGATGAGTTGATGAGCGAGGTGAGGTAAGGGAGAAGGTCTCCGGAAATGGTCTGGAGAAGAGAGGAGGGATAGGGTCAAGCGGGCAGGTTGTTGGGCGGCCGGCCGTCACAAGAAGCGAGATTTCATCTGGAGAGAGAGGGGAGAAAGAGGTCAGAGCACAGGGTAGGGCAGTGTGAGCAGAACCAGCGGTGTCGTTTGACTTAGCAAACGAGGATCGGATGTCGTCGACCTTCTTTTCAAAATGGTTGACGAAGTCATCTGCAGAGAGGGGAGGAGGGGGGGGAGGAGGATTCAGGAGGGAGGAGAAGGTGGCAAAGAGCTTCCTAGGGTTAGAGGCAGATGCTTGGAATTTAGAGTGGTAGAAAGTGGCTTTAGCAGCAGAGACAGAGGGGGAAAATGTAGAGAGGAGGGAGTGAAAGGATGCCAGGTCCGCAGGGAGGCGAGTTTTCCTCCATTTCCGCTCAATTTTAGAAGAAGGCTGTAATGTAACAAAATGTGAAAAAGTAAAATGGTCTGAATACTTTCCGAATGCACTGTATTTGCGAAGTAAGCTGTTACAATGTAAAGTTGTAAATCTAGATGAAATTAATTAATTTAAAGTTTTAATGTCACATGTACATGTACAGTGAAATGCCTTTCTTGCAAACTCAAATAACAAGCTGTTATCGTTCAGGGGAACAGATTATCAATTGACTTGAAGCCTGAAGGAAAACCTTGATAATGATCCCCACCAGGAAAGAGGCCAAAGTGGGTAGCGGCCCAGGCAGCAGTAGGAAGGACATCTTCTCCAGCATGCAGTCCATGAAGAGAGAGCATGGACATGAGGAGGAACACATCGAGCTCTACTACAAAGACCGAACTGAGGTGGACGTGTCAAAGCACTCCCTGCCAATTGGAGGGAAATATGAGAAGGTAAGAAGAACACCTGGTTATGGGACAACATATAGGGGTGATATCCCTGGGACAACATATAGGGGTGATATCCCTGGGACAACATATAGGGGTGATATCCCTGGGACAACATATAGGGGTGATATCCCTGGGACAACATATAGGGGTGATATCCCTGGGACAACATATATGGGTGATATCCCTGGGACAACATATAGGGGTGATATCCCTGGGACAACATATAGGGGTGATATCCCTGGGACAACATATAGGGGTGATATCAAAGGGACAACATATAGGGGTGATATCACTGGGACAACATATAGGGGTGATATCCCTGGGACAGCATATAGGGGTGATATCCCTGGGACAACATATAGGGGTGATATCCCTGGGAAAACATATAGGGGTGATATCTCTGGCACAACATATAGGGGATATCCCTGGGACAACATATAGGGGTGATATCCCTGGGACAACATATAGGGGTGATATCCCTGGGACAACATATAGGGGTGATATCCCTGGGACAACATATAGGGGTGATATCCCTGGGACAACATATAGGGGGATATCCCTGGGACAGCATATAGGGGGATATCCCTGGGACAACATATAGGGATGATATCCCTGGGACAACATATAGGGATGATATCCCTGGGACAACATATAGGGGGATATCCCTGGGACAGCATATAGGGGTGATATCCCTGGGAAAACATATAGGAGGATATCCCTGGGACAACATATAGGGATGATATCCCTGGGACAACATATAGGGATGATATCCCTGGCACAACATATAGGGGTGATATCCCTGGGACAACATATAGGGGTGATATCCCTGGGACAACATATAGGGGTGATATCCCTGGGACAACATATAGGGGTGATATCCCTGGGACAACATATAGGGGGGATATCCCTGGGACAACATATAGGGGTGATATCCGTGGGACAACATATAGGGGTGATATCCCTGGGACAACATATAGGGGGGATATCCCTGGGACAACATATAGGGGGGATATCCCTGGGACAACATATAGGGGTGATATCCCTGGGACAACATATAGGGGGGATATCCCTGGGACAACATATAGGGATGATATCCCTGTGACAACATATAGGGATGATATCCCTGGCACAACATATAGGGGTGATATCCCTGGGACAACATATAGGGGTGATATCCCTGGGACAACATATAGGGGTGATATCAAAGGGACAACATATAGGGGTGATATCACTGGGACAACATATAGGGGTGATATCCCTGGGACAGCATATAGGGGTGATATCCCTGGGACAACATATAGGGGTGATATCCCTGGGAAAACATATAGGGGTGATATCTCTGGCACAACATATAGGGGGGATATCCCTGGGACAACATATAGGGGTGATATCCCTGGGACAACATATAGGGGTGATATCCCTGGGACAACATATAGGGGTGATATCCCTGGGACAACATATAGGGGTGATATCCCTGGGACAACATATAGGGGGGATATCCCTGGGACAGCATATAGGGGGGATATCCCTGGGACAACATATAGGGATGATATCCCTGGGACAACATATAGGGATGATATCCCTGGGACAACATATAGGGGGGATATCCCTGGGACAGCATATAGGGGTGATATCCCTGGGAAAACATATAGGAGGATATCCCTGGGACAACATATAGGGATGATATCCCTGGGACAACATATAGGGATGATATCCCTGGCACAACATATAGGGGTGATATCCCTGGGACAACATATAGGGGTGATATCCCTGGGACAACATATAGGGGTGATATCCCTGGGACAACATATAGGGGTGATATCCCTGGGACAACATATAGGGGGGATATCCCTGGGACAACATATAGGGGTGATATCCGTGGGACAACATATAGGGGTGATATCCCTGGGACAACATATAGGGGGGATATCCCTGGGACAACATATAGGGGGATATCCCTGGGACAACATATAGGGGTGATATCCCTGGGACAACATATAGGGGGGATATCCCTGGGACAACATATAGGGATGATATCCCTGTGACAACATATAGGGATGATATCCCTGGCACAACATATAGGGGTGATATCCCTGGGACAACATATAGGGGTGATATCCCTGGGACAACATATAGGGGTGATATCAAAGGGACAACATATAGGGGTGATATCACTGGGACAACATATAGGGGTGATATCCCTGGGACAGCATATAGGGGTGATATCCCTGGGACAACATATAGGGGTGATATCCCTGGGAAAACATATAGGGGTGATATCTCTGGCACAACATATAGGGGGGATATCCCTGGGACAACATATAGGGGTGATATCCCTGGGACAACATATAGGGGTGATATCCCTGGGACAACATATAGGGGTGATATCCCTGGGACAACATATAGGGGTGATATCCCTGGGACAACATATAGGGGGGATATCCCTGGGACAGCATATAGGGGGGATATCCCTGGGACAACATATAGGGATGATATCCCTGGGACAACATATAGGGATGATATCCCTGGGACAACATATAGGGGGGATATCCCTGGGACAGCATATAGGGGTGATATCCCTGGGAAAACATATAGGAGGATATCCCTGGGACAACATATAGGGATGATATCCCTGGGACAACATATAGGGATGATATCCCTGGCACAACATATAGGGGTGATATCCCTGGGACAACATATAGGGGTGATATCCCTGGGACAACATATAGGGGTGATATCCCTGGGACAACATATAGGGGTGATATCCCTGGGACAACATATAGGGGGGATATCCCTGGGACAACATATAGGGGTGATATCCGTGGGACAACATATAGGGGTGATATCCCTGGGACAACATATAGGGGGGATATCCCTGGGACAACATATAGGGGGGATATCCCTGGGACAACATATAGGGGTTATATCCCTGGGACAACATATAGGGGGGATATCCCTGGGACAACATATAGGGATGATATCCCTGTGACAACATATAGGGATGATATCCCTGGCACAACATATAGGGGTGATATCCCTGGGACAACATATAGGGATGATATCCCTGGCACAACATATAGGGGTGATATCCCTGGGAAAACATATAGGGGTGATATCCCTGGGACAACATATAGGGGTGATATCCCTGGGACAACATATAGGGAAGATATCCCTGGGACAACATATAGGGAAGATATCCCTGGGACAACATATAGGGGTGATATCCCTGGGACAACATATAGGGAAGATATCCCTGGGACAACATATAGGGAAGATATCCCTGGGAAAACATATAGGGGTGATATCCCTGGGACAACATATAGGGGTGATATCCCTGGGACAACATATAGGGAAGATATCCCTGGGACAACATATAGGGAAGATATCCCTGGGAAAACATATAGGGGTGATATCCCTGGGAAAACATATAGGGGTGATATCCCTGGGACAACATATAGGGTTGATATCCCTGGGAAAACATATAGGGGTGATATCCCTGGGACAACATATATTGAAGGGGTGATATCAATGGGACAACATGTAGGGATGATATCCCTGGGACAACATATAGGGGTGATATCCCTGGGACAACATATAGGGGTGATATCCCTGGGACAACATATAGGGGTGATATCCCTGGGACAACATATAGGGGTGATATCCCTGGGACAACATATAGGGTTGATATCAATGGGACAACATATAGGGGTGATATCCCTGGGAAAACATATAGGGGTGATATCCCTGGGACAACATATAGGGGTGATATCCCTGGGACAACATATATGGGTGATATCCCTGGGACAACATATAGGGGTGATATCCCTGGGAAAACATATAGGGGTGATATCCCTGGGACAACATATAGGGGTGATATCCCTGGGACAACATATAGGGGTGATATCCCTGGGACAACATATATGTGTGATATCCCTGGGACAACTTATAGGGGTGATATCCCTGGGAAAACATATAGGGGTGAAAGTACAAAAGGGAAAATAAATAAACATAAATATGGGTTGTATTTACAATGGTGTTCTTCTTCTGTTGCCCTTTTCTTGTGGCAACAGGTCACAAATCTTGCTGCTGTGATGGCACACTGTGGTATTTCACCCAATAGAATTAGGAGTTTATCAAAATCGGGTTTGTTTTTGAATTCTTTGTGGGTCTGTGTAATCTGAGTGAAATATGTTTCTCTAATATGGTCGTACATTTGGCAGGAGGTTAGGAAGTGCAGCTCAGTTTCCACCTCATTTTGTGGGCTGTTAATGATAATGCAGAGGATTTTACTCATGTCCCACGGTAGTTAATGGGGTCAAATTTGTCTACACTTTTGTGGATTGGGGTGATCAGTCCTTGGTTCCAAATATTGGGGAAGATGCCAGAGCTAAGGATGATGTTAAAGAGTTTTAGTATAGCCAGTTGGAATTTTTGGTTTGTATATTTGATCATTTCATTGAGGACACCATTAACACCACAGGCCTTTTTGGGTTGGAGGGTTTGTATTTTGTCCTGTAGTTCATTCAAGGTAATTGGAGAATCCAGTGGGTTCTGGTAGTCTTTAATAGTTTATTCTAAGATTTGTATTTGATCATGTTAATGTTTTTGTTGTTTGTTATAGAGCCAAAAGGATTGGAGAAGTGGTTTACCCAATACATCTCCATTTTAGATAGATACCTCTTTATGTTGTTGTTTGTTATAGAGCCAAAAGGATTGGAGAAGTGGTTTACCCAATACATCTCCATTTTAGATAGATACCTCTTTATGTTGCTGTTTGTTTAGTGTTTTCCAGAAGAGGTTAGAATCTATGGATTCTTCAGTTACATTGAGCTGATTTCTGACGTGCTGTTCCTTCTTTTTCCGTAGTTTATTTCTGTATTGTTTTAGTGATTCACCATAGTGAAGGCGTAGGCTCAGGTTTTCTGGGTCTCTGTTTGTGGTTGGACAGGTTTCTCAATTTCTCTCTTAGGTTTTTGCATTCTTCATCAAACCATTTGTCATTGTTGTTCATTTTATTCAGTTTTCTGTTAGGGAAGCTGAGAGGTCAAATATACTGTTTAGGTTTTCTGCTGCCAAGTTTACACCTTCACTATTACAGTGGAATATTTTGTCCATGAAGTTGTCTAAAAGGGATTGAATTAGTTGTTGCCTAATTGTTTTTTGGTAGGTTTCCACAGTACATTCCTTCCATCTATAGCATTTCTTAATTTTATTCCTTTGGCTTTGATGCCTTATGATTGAGTTTTGCTCTGTAAAAAGTAGACTGTGATTTTGCTGTGATCTGATAGGGGAGTCAGTGGGTTGACTGTGAACACTCTGAGAGACTCTGGATTGAAGTCAGTGATCAAGTAGTCTAGAGTTGTGGCCAAAAGTTTTGAGAATGACACAAATATTAATTTTCACAAAGTCTGCTGCCTCAGTTTGTATGATGGCAATTTGCATATACTCCAGAATGTTATGAAGAGTGATCAGATGAATTTAAATTAATTGCAAAGTCCCTCTTTGCCATGCAAATGAACTGAATCCCCTCAAAACATTTCCACTGCATTTCAGCCATGCCACAAAAGGTCCAGCTAACATCATGTAAGTGATTCTCTCGTTAACACAGGTGTGAGTGTTGACGAGGACAAGGCTGGAGATCACTCTGTCATGCTGATTGGGTTCGAATAACAGACTGGTGTCATGTCTTGTTATGTCTGTTCCTGTCCTTTCTCTTCACTCTGTCTCTCTCTGCTGGTCTTTTTAGGTTACCTTCTCTGTCTCTCATTCTTCAGCTGTTCTACATCTCCCCTAACTAGCTCATTCACTCCTTCCCACCTGTTCTCTCTTCCCCCTCTGATTAGGTCTCTATTTCTCTCTCTGTTCCTGCAACTTTCAGTGTCTGATTCTTGTTTGTGTTTTTGATGCCAGAAGCAAGCTGTCGTCCCGTTTGCTTCCACCTTGTCCTATCCTGTCGGAGTCTGCCTGGCAGGTGCATCCTGCATTATACTAACGTTCTTTTTGTTCCATTGACTACGTTGGAAGAGGATTTATGCCATTCCTGTTTTTCATTAAAGAACTCTGTTTTCTGTTAAAACCGCTTTTGGGTCTTCACTCAAGTACATAACAGAAGAATCAGACCAAGAATGGACCCAGCGGCTCCGGACCCTTTTCACTCCGCCGTCGAGATCCAGGGAGCGATGCTAGGCAGACACGAGGAGGAATTGTCTGCTGCTCGACATGCCGTTGAGACCCTGGCCGTCCAAGTCTCCGACCTCACAAGACAGGTTCACCAACTCCACCTCGATCCACCGCCCACTTCCAGGGTTTCCGAGTCTCCGGAGCCCAGGATCAACAACCCGCCGTGTTACTCTGGGGAGCCCACTGAGTGCCGCTCATTCCTCACTCAGTGTGATGTGGTGTTCTCTCTCCAGCCCAACACTTACTCCAGGAGCGCAGCCCGCATCGCCTACGTCATTTCTCTCCTTACCGGACGGGCGCGTGAGTGGGGCACGGCAATCTGGGAGGCGAGGGCTGAGTGTATTAACCAGTATCAGGACTTTAAGGAGGAGATGATACGGGTTTTTGACCGTTCTGTTTTTGGCGAGGAGGCTTCCAGGGCCCTGTCTTCCCTATGTCAGGGGAATCGATCCATAACGGATTATTCTATTGAGTTTCGCACTCGCTGCCTCTAGTGACTGGAACGAGCCGGCTTTGCTCGCTCGTTTTCTGGAGGGTCTCCTCGTCGAGGTTAAGGATGAGATCCTCTCCCGGGAGGTTCCTTCCAGTCTGGACTCCTTAATAGCTCTCGCTATTCGCATAGAGCGACGGTTTGATCTTCGTCGCCGAGCTCGTGGAAAGGAGCTCGCGTTCTCCGTTGCTCCCCTCTCCGCATCACTGCCACCCTCCTCCGCCGGCTCGGATGCTGAGCCTATGCAGCTGGGGGGTATCCGCATATCGGCCAAGGAGAAGGAACGGAGAATCACCAATCGCCTCTGTCTCTACTGCGGCTCCGCTGGTCATTTTGTCACCTCATGTCCAGTAAAAGCCAGAGCTCATCAGTAAGAGGAGGGCTACTGGTGAGCGCAACTACTCAGGCCTCTCCTTCTGGATCACGCACTACCTTTCCGGTCCATCTCCGCTGGCCCGGTTCATCTGCTTCCTGCAGTGCCTTGATAGACTCTGGGGCGGAGGGCTGTTTTATGGACGAGACCTGGGCTCGGGAACATGACATTCCTCTCAGACAGTTAGGGGAGCCCACGGCCTTGTTCGCTTTAGATGGTAGTTCTCTCCCCAAGATTCAGCGTGAGACGCTGCCTTTAACCCTCACTGTCTCTGGTAATCATAGCGAAACCATTTCTTTTTTAATTTTTCGTTCACCTTTTACACCTGTTGTTTTGGGTCATCCCTGGTTAGTGCGCCATAACCCTTCTATTAATTGGTCTAGTAATACTATCCTATCCTGGAATGTTTCTTGTCATGTGACCTGTTTAATGTCTGCTATCCCTCCTGTTTCCTCTGTCTCTTCTTCACAGGAGGAGCCTGGCGATTTGACAGGGGTGCCGGAGGAGTATCACGATCTGCGCACGGTGTTCAGTCGTTCCAAGGCCACTTCTCTCCCTCCACACCGGTCATATGACTGTAGTATTGATCTCCTTCCGGGAACTACTCCCCCCCGGGGTAGATTATACTCTCTGTCGGCTCCCGAACGTAAGGCTCTCGAGGATTATTTGTCGGTTTCGCTCGACGCCGGTACCATAGTCTCCTCCTCCTCTCCCCGCCGGAGCGGGGTTTTTTTTTTTGTTCAGAAGAAGGACGGGTCCCTGCGCCCATGCGTGGATTATCGAGGGCTGAATGACATAACAGTTAAGAATCGTTATCCGCTTCCTCTTATGTCTTCAGCCTTCGAGATCCTGCAGGGAGCCAGGTTTTTCACCAAATTGGACCTTCGTAACGCCTACCATCTCGTGCGCATCAGGGAGGGGGACGAGTGGAAGACGGCGTTTAACACTCCGTTAGGGCACTTTGAATACCGGGTTCTTCCTTTCGGCCTCGTTAACGCTCCAGCTGTCTTTCAGGCACTAGTTAACGACGTCCTGAGAGACATGCTGAACATTTTTGTTTTCGTTTACATGGACGATATCCTGATTTTTTCACCGTCTCTCTCGATTCATGTTCAGCACGTGCGACGCGTCCTCCAGCGCCTTTTGGAGAACTGTCTTTATGTGAAGGCTGAGAAGTGCATTTTTCATGCCGCCTCTGTCCCTTTTCTCGGTTCCGTTATTTCCGCTGAGGGCATTAAGATGGATCCCGCTAAGGTCCAGGCTGTCATTGATTGGCCCGTTCCTAAGTCACGCGTCGAGCTGCAGCGCTTTCTGGGCTTCGCTAATTTCTATCGTCGTTTCATCCGTAATTTCGGTCAGGTGGCAGCTCCCCTCACAGCCCTTACTTCTGTTAAGACGTGCTTTAAGTGGTCCGTTTCCGCCCAGGGAGCTTTTGATCTTCTTAAGAATCGTTTTACATCCGCTCCTATTCTTGTTACACCTGACATCTCTAGACAGTTTGTTGTTGAGGTTGACGCGTCAGAGGTGGGCGTGGGAGCCATTCTTTCTCAGCGCTCTCTGACGGCAAGGTCCATCCTTGCGCGTTTTCTCTCATCGCTTATCGCCGTCAGAACGTAACTATGATGTTGGTAATCGCGAACTGCTCGCCATCCGCTTAGCCCTAGGCGAATGGCGACAGTGGTTGGAGGGGGCGACCGTTCCTTTTGTCGTTTGGACTGACCATAGGAACCTTGAGTACATCCGTTCAGCCAAACGACTTAATGCGCGTCAGGCTCGTTGGGCTCTGTTTTTCGCTCGTTTCGAGTTTGTTATTTCTTATCGTCCGGGCTCAAAAACACCAAGCCTGATGCTTTATCTCGTCTCTTCAGTTCTTCTGAGGTCTCCACCGACCCCGAGGGGATTCTCCCTGACGGGCGTGTTGTCGGGTTGACTGTCTGGGGAATTGAGAGGCAGGTAAAGCAAGCACTCGCTCACACTCCGTCGCCGCGAGCTTGTCCTAGGAACCTTCTGTTCGTTCCCGTTCCTACTCGTCCGGCCGTTCTTCAGTGGGCCCACTCTGCCAAGTTAGCCGGCCACCCCGGCGTTCGGGGTACGCTCGCTTCCATTCGCCAGCGTTTCTGGTGGCCCACTCGGGAACGTGACGCGCGTCGATTTGTCGCCGCTTGTTCGGTCTGCGCGCAGACTAAATCTGGGAACTCTCCTCCTGCCGGCCGTCTCAGACCGCTTCCCATTCCCTCTCGACCGTGGTCTCACATCGCTTTAGATTTTATCACCGGACTGCCTTCATCAGCGGGGAAGACAGTTATTCTTACGGTTGTCGATAGATTCTCTAAGGCGGCTCATTTCATTCCTCTCGCTAAGCTCCCTTCTGCTAAGGAGACGGCTCAGATCATTATCGAGAATGTTTTCCGAATTCATGGCCTTCCGTCTGACGTCGTTTCCGACAGAGGCCCGCAGTTCACGTCTCAATTTTGGAGGGAGTTTTGCCGTTTGATTGGGGCTTCCGTCAGTCTCTCGTCCGGCTTTCATCCCCAGTCTAACGGTCAAGCCGAACGGGCCAATCAGACTGTTGGTCGCATTTTACGCAGTCTTTCTTTTCGTAACCCTGCGTCTTGGTCAGAACAGCTCCCCTGGGCAGAGTACGCCCACAACTCGCTTCCCTTGTCTGCTACCGGTCTATCTCCTTTTCAGAGTAGCCTCGGGTACCAGCCTCCGCTGTTCTCATCTCAGCTCGCCGAGGCCAGCGTCCCCTCCGCTCAGGCTTTTGTCCAGCGTTGCGAGCGCACCTGGAAGGGGGTCAGGTCGGCACTTTGCCGTAATAGGGCGCAGACTGTGAGGGCCGCTAATAGCGTAGGACCAAGAGTCCTAGATATTGTTGCGGTCAGAGAGTATGGCTCTCCACTCAGAACCTTCCCCTTAAGACAGCTTCTCGCAAGTTGGCCCCGCGGTTCATTGGTCCGTTCCGTATTTCTCAGGTCATTAATCCTGTCGCAGTGCGACTTCTTCTCCCGCGCTATCTTCGTCGCGTTCACCCAGTCTTCCATGTCTCCTGTGTTAAGCCCGTTCTTCGCGCCCCGCTCGTCCCTCCCCCCATCCTTGTCGAGGGCGCACCCATCTACAGGGTTCGTAAGATTTTGGATATGCGCCCTCGGGGCCGTGGTCATCAGTACCTAGTGGATTGGGAGGGGTACGGTCCTGAGGAGAGGAGTTGGGTTCCCTCTCGGGACGTGCTGGACCGTTCGCTGATCGATGATTTCCTCCGTTGCCGCCAGGTTTCCTCCTCGAGTGCGCCAGGAGGCGCTCGGTGAGTGGGGGGGGTACTGTCATGTCTTGTTATGTCTGTTCCTGTCCTTTCTCTTCACTCTGTCTCTCTCTGCTGGTCTTTTTAGGTTACCTTCTCTGTCTCTCATTCTTTAGCTGTTCTACATCTTCCCTAACTAGCTCATTCACTCCTTCCCACCTGTTCTCTCTTCCCCCTCTGATTAGGTCTCTATTTCTCTCTCTGTTCCTGCAACTTTCAGTGTCTGATTCTTGTTTGTGTTTTTGATGCCAGAAGCAAGCTGTCGTCCCGTTTGCTTCCACCTTGTCCTATCCTGTCGGAGTCTGCCTGGCAGGTGCATCCTGCATTATACTAACGTTCTTTTTGTTCCATTGACTACGTTGGAAGAGGATTTATGCCATTCCTGTTTTTCATTAAAGAACTCTGTTTTCTGTTAAAACTGCTTTTGGGTCTTCACTCAAGTACATAACAGACTGGAAGCTTCAAAAGGAGTGTGGTGCTTAGAATCCTTGTTCTTCCTCTGTCAACCATGGTTACCTACAAGGAAAAATGTGCCATCATCATTGCTTTGCACAAAAAGGGCTTCACAGGCAAGGATATTGCTGCCAGTAAGATTGCACCTAAATCAACCATTTATCGGATCATCAAGAACTTCAAGGAGAGGGATTCAATTGTTGTGAAGAAGGCTTCAGGGCGCCCAAGAAAGTCCAGCAAGCACCAGGACCATCTCCTAAAGTTGATTCAGCTTCGGGATCGGGGCACCACCAGTACAGGGCTTGCTCAGGAATGGCAGCAGGCAGGTGTGAGTGCATCTGCACGCACAGTGAGACAAAGACTTTTGGAGGAAGGCCTGGTGTCAAGAAGGGAAGCAAAGAAGCCACTTCTCTCCAGGAAAAACATCAGGGACAGACTGATATTCTGCAGAAGGTACAGGGATTGGACTGCTGAGGACTGGGGCAAAGTCATTTTCTCTGATGAATCCCTTTTCTGATTGTTTGGGGCATCCGGAAAAAAAGCTTGTCCGGAGAAGACAAGGTGAGCGCTACCATCAGTCCTGTGTCATGCCAGCAGTAAAGCATCCTGAGACCATTCATGTGTGGGGTTGCTTCTCAGCTAAGGGAGTGGGCTCTCTCACAATTTTGCCTAAGAACACAGCCATGAATAAAGAATGGTACCAACACATCCTCCGAGAGCAACTTCTCCAACCATCCAGGAACAGTTTGGTGATGAACAATGCCTTTTCCAGCATGATGGAGCACCTTGCCATAAGGCAAAAGTGATAACTAAGTGGCTTGGGGAACAAAACATCGATATTTTGGTTCCATGGCCAGGAAACTCCCCAGACCTTAATCCCATTGAGAACTTGTGGTCAATCCTCAAGAGGCGGGTGGACAAACAAAACCCACAAATTCTGACAAACTCCAAGCATTGATTATGCAAGAATGGGCTGCCATCAGTCAGCATGTGGCCCAGAAGTTAATTGACAGCATGCCAGGGCAGATTGCAGAGGTCTTGAAAAAGAAGGGTCAACACTGCAAATATTGACTCTTTGCATCAACTTCATGTAATTGTCAATAAAAGCCTTTAACACTTATGAAATGCTTGTAATTATACTTCAGTATTCCATAGTAACATCTGACAAAAATATATAAAGTTACTGAAGCAACAAACTTTGTGGAAATTAATATTTGTGTCATTCTCAACTTTTGGCCACGACTGTACAGTACTGCTGCCAAGAGATGAGCTATAGGTGTACCTACCATAGGAGTCACCTCGAAGCCTACCATTGA